>NC_141030.1:38492500-38567500 GCF_052040795.2 Danio rerio | reverse complement strand
TATGGAAGTCAATAGTCACCGTTTTTTTTAACCTTTTCCAAAATATTTTATTTTATGTTCAACTCAAACAGGTGACAAGTGAATGATGACTAAATGCTGACAGAAGCTTCAGATTTGGGTGAACTGTCCCTTTAAGCTTGCTGCTTGATACGGGTCATAACTGAGGCTTTTTCATTCAAGGTAGATGAAGAAGGCGGCGGCGCTACAGGAACAGACACAAACCTGAGTGAAAAGATTCCTCTATCAGAAGCATCTCAAACGCCAGAGGAGAAAACTGCCCCTGTGTGGAGCGAAAAGATGTCACAGAGCATCCTAGCAGGTTTGAACATTAGATCATAGGGAAGTAACCAAAACCACATGTTGTACAGCTGAAGCCTGAATTATTATCCCTAAATATATTTTTTTCCCAATTTCTGTTTAACGGAAAGACTTTTTTTTTTTAAACACATTTCCAAAGATAAAAGTTTTAATAACTAGTTCATATGCAGTATGAATGCCAGCAAAATCTATGCATACTTGTTGTGCATGAATGCTCACTTATCATATGCTTTATAGCCTGTATGTTGTGGATGGAAATACTGTAGTTTTTCTGAAATGCAGTAATAATGCTCATTTGGATGTAAACACATCCTGTGTGAATGCTGGCATATGAATCCTAATGCACACCAAACTATGGTCTAAAACAGGGGAGTCCAAACTCTGTCCTGGAGGGTAGGTGTCCTGCAAATTATAGCTCCAACTTGCCTCAACAAACCTGCAAGGATGTTTCTAGAAAAGCCTGATTATTTAGCCCAGGTGTTTCTGATTGGGCTAACTAGTCAGGCTCTTACTAGGCTTTCTAGAAACATTCCTGCCGGTGTGTTGAGGCAAGTTGGAACTAAACTTTGCAGGACACGGGGCCTCTAGAACCGAGTTTTGACTCTACTGGTCTAAAATATATATACTTTTTGGAAATAATTCTGTAGATCACTATAGTGTTTACCTTTAAAATATCTTTGCATGAGTTCAACATAAGACACTCATAAGGGTTTGGAATCATTTACATGTGAGCAAATAGTTTCATTTTTGGATGAACTGTACCTTGAACACCTTTTTGGGACATTTCAAAATCATCCACTAGAGGTCACTCTAATACACTAGGAATGTAGATACAACTTGTTTTGGCTAGTTTTATGGTTTGTTGACTGAAATATGTGCATATATTAACCGTATCAGAGATTCTCCTAAACAAGGAAACCTTTATAATGTATTTATTTAATGACTACATATGAACATTTTGTGTATTTTGTATTTTGTTTATAGTTGCCTCCCCTGGGTTCTATATTTTTACTGTAAAATGTTATATTCTGCTCTTAATTAATTTATTGATTTAAGAAAGAAACAGACTTTCCCGAAAAAAATAAAAATAAATAAATAACTGATTTTACCAAGTGAATCGTGCTCCTGGGTTGTTGCTAGAAGAGTTACAGCTCCGGTCAGAAGTTAACAAGAAGTATTTATATTATTTATTAAACTACACTTAACATTTCTTTCTTTGGCTTAGTCCATGATTTTTCAGGGGTCTACCCCATCCCAGTCCTAAACCTACCCCTCACACTAACATAAAAAAATAGAAATTATTTTTGTACAGTGTCATTAAAAGTATGCCAAAAATGGTCACGATTAGACAACATAAAAATATAAAACACAGAAAATTTCCTAAAAATGCATTAAACATCGATTTTGCACAAGTCTACAGTTTTCTTGTGTTGCATTTATATTTGTTTCTTCAACTTTTTGCAGCTGTATCCCTTCTATACTTTACGGTGTCTAAGGATTTTTGTTGATCCTGCAACAACATTCCAGTCATCCAATCAGATTTGAGCAACAGTTTTACAATTTAGTGTCAAGTTTAGGCTTACAATCAGGGCTAGGTGCTTCTATTTTATCGTTATTCCTTATTTTTTGTTATTATCGTCATTGTATATAGTTGAAGTCAGAATTATGAGCCCCCCTGTTTATTTTCTCCCCAAATTCTGTATAACAGAAAGAAGATTTTAACACATTTCTAATCATAATAGTTTTACTAACTCATTTCTTATAACTGATTTATTTGATTGTTGTCATGATGACAGTACATAATATTTGCTAGATAATTTTTCAAGATTTAGCATTCAGCTGAAGGTGCCCCCTTCGGACCCTGTGTCCATTACAATGGACATCACATGTCAGCCCATGTTTTTTGTGGTTCCTGGACATCTAATTTAAAGCCTGCAGTCCATGATAGTGGACAATTATCATCCAATTAAATGGCAGTAAGGCTCGGGGTGTTGTAATAATAAAAAAAAAATCCACTACACTGAAAAGCAGCATGGCATCACTTCATTCCAGACACAGACGTAAGCCACACTTACAAGGTTTTTATTCCGATTTATTGATATGTTTGCCATTATTTCATAGATTGAATGTTAAAAAAGAGGGATTGCACTTATTAAAGTTTAAAATCTTATGTAACATTGCAAGCTTTAGATCAGGATTCTTTCAAATATGTCTGTCTACTGGGATGTACAATGGGTTCAAGATCTGTTACTGGAATTAAATCTCCAGTAATGCTAATCAAATGTTTAATTTGTTATATACTGTGTGTATATGTATGTATATATATATATATATATATATATATATATATATATATATATATATATATATATATATATATATATATATATATATATATATATATATATATAAAATAACTATATCGATGTACTAATTCATTGCTAAAACGATTTTATATGCAGAATATACAGATCTTGAAGTTCTTGAGCATACAGTGTAGCAGATGGAAATAGCTCAGATGTGGACCTTATATGGTGTGATGAGGAATGTAAACAAGATGGGATCTATACAACAAAACAAAACAGTAAAAATGCGAGTATGTTAATGTTTTTGGTTTTTCTAAATAAATTTCAGGATTATACCAGCATAGCCATTATACCAGTTAGTATAATGTTTGGGACGTACAACTGTTTTGACCTGATGTCCATTGAAATGGACAAAAAAAATACATAAAGGTTGTTGAATTTATTATAATTTGGTCTCCTTTATAGGAGCCTCAAGAAACTTGGAGCATAATTCGGGTCTGAAGGGGTTAAATTCTTAACTAGGTTTACTAGGTTAATTAGACAAGTTAGGGTAATTAGGCAAGTCATTGTATTTTATAATTATTTACAATTATAATTTTGACCTTAAAATGGTTTTTAAAAAAATTAAAAACTGCTTTTATTCTAGCCGAAATAAAAACAAATAAGACTTTCCAGAAGAAAAAATATTATAGGACATGCTGTGAAAAATTCCTTGCTCCAGTAAACATAGTTTGAGAAATATAAAAGAAAAGAAACAAATTCACAGGAGGACAAATATAATCAGGATGTTCTTGAAGCTATTGTTTAATTATTTCATTCTCTCCAAAGGCTCCTCTTGGCTGGGTCGGGGTCTTGTGCGAGGAGCCGAAGCGACTGGTAAAGCCATTCAGAGAGGGGGGACTAAGCTGCGAGACAACATCACCCCAGAGGAGACTCCAGCAGAGGTCAGTCCTAAAGTCACCAAAGGCCTCAACGCAGCCAAACAGGCCACTGGCGGAGCGGTCAAAGTCAGCCAGTTTCTGGGTAAATCAATATTTATCTGACGCTGAATTATTTATAGCCTATTGCGTTCTGATGTTTAATATATTTTGATTTACTCTCCAGTGGACGGTGTTGCTGCCGTAGCGGGTAAAGTTGGGAAGGAACTCGCTCCACATGTAAAAAAACACGGTAGCAAACTCATCCCAGAGTCCCTCAAGAAAGGCAAAGATGGCAGCTCCAAAATGGATGGAGCCAAACTCGTGGCTGGAAGCAGCATACAAGGTGACTGAATTCATAGATTAGCTGTTCTGTCTTGCTGAATGGTTGGTGGATTTAGTTGATCAAGTTTGTTAAAGAGACAGTTCACGTAAAAGATGAACATTGCTTCAATGTTTACTTCATAGCCACAAGTGGATTTAAAGCTTTGAGTTTCTTTCTTCTGTTGAGCACAAAAAAAGATATTTTAAAGAATGTTGGTTGCTGGTGAAAATACATACTGAAAGTCAATGGGAGGCAGCTACCAGCATTTTTCTAAATATGTTCTTTTGTGTTCAACAGAAGAGAGAACCTCAATGATCGAATGAGGGGAGAGTAAATGATGGTAGAATTCTAAAATTTTGTGTGAACTGTCCCTTTAATATTTCAGAATTCATCTTTAAAGGTACAGTTCACCCAAAAATTTAAATTGTCTGTTCATTTATTCATGTTCTGGTGATTATTTCAGTCATCAGCAGAGCATCTCTAAAAACAGACACGTTTTGAACATTTTCTTTGGTCAAATTGTTTCCTGACAAAAAAATAATTATATATTTTACTAAGCTACATTTGTTTCAAATGTTTGAGTTTCTTCTGTTGAACACAAAAGAAGATATTTGGAAGTTGATTGCTGGCGAAAAGTAATACTGAGAGTAAATGGGTGGAAGCTACCAGCATTTTTCTAAACATCATATTTTGTGTTCAACAGAAGAAAGAAAATCAATGAGCTAATGAGGGGAGTAAATTATGGCAGAATTTAAGAATTCTGTGTGAACTGTCCCTTTAATATCTCAGAATTCATCTTTCAATTCATAGCAGGGGATCCCAAACTTGGTCCTGGAGGGCCGGTGTCCTGCAAAGTTTAAATCAAATCAAATCACTTTTATTTTCACTTGATTTGATTTGATATGATTTGACTTCCAATTTTCAACGTTGTTTAGCTCCAACTTCCTTCAACACACTTGCCTGGAATTTCTAGCATACCTAGAAAGAGCTTGATAAGCTTGTTCGGGTGTGTCTAATTGGGGTTGGAGTTAAACTCTGCAGGACAGCATGGAGTTTGGGCACCGATGATCTATACAGATATATATTATTTTATGATTAATACATTTTTATTTAAATAATAAATGTATTTATTTATTTTAAAGGCCAGTTTACAAAAGGGCACAACCATAGGGTTACAATGTCTGTTTAAAGGGATAAAGGAAAATGCTAAAATTATAGTCAATGGGAAAAGTTAAAGTAAATAATCATAATAATAATTTATATATATATATATATATATATATATATATATATATATATATATATATATATATATATATATATACATATATATATATATATATATGCACAACAAAATAGTACCTGTGTTTACTGATGATGTACTGAGATTTTCAGTTCGAACAATCTAAATATTAACTTAAAATAGCTTTTCTCAGCTGACAAACGCTGATCACCAATCAGAGTCCATTTTTTTTATAAAGAGCTCAAGAGTTCTAAGAAAGCATATCCATTATTGTTCTTTCATATGGATGATAACATTGTATAGTTCTCTTTACATCGATCATTCTTGAACAGGCTTTAATAAAACATTTTAGGTAATATTAAGATGCAAATTGTGCTGTAAACTGCAGGTTTATCGACTCTCTGGTCAAGTCTGGAAACAGCAGGGAAGACTATCGGGAAAAGTTT
Organism: Danio rerio; assembly: GCF_052040795.2. Lineage (NCBI taxonomy): Eukaryota > Metazoa > Chordata > Actinopteri > Cypriniformes > Danionidae > Danio > Danio rerio. The sequence continues at coordinate 38,561,945 of NC_141030.1, read as the reverse complement.
ATCATCAGAGACGGTGACCACTGTGAGGCACAAGTACGTGATTCTTTTTAAGTCATAGCTCTGCAGGATTCTCTGATTCACAGTTTCTTGTCTACTTTCATATTTCATGCTTTGCTGTCTTTAAACATAAATACTCTGGGAAATGCTTTAATTGATTCTTTTCTGTCACTTTTTCAGATTTAGGGGTCTAGGGAGTATCTTGGACCCTCCTAGTGGTGTATAAATGGTGGCGGGTAAAAACAAGCGGTGTATTCTCTGATTAACCTCTCCAACAGTGCCTTATTTTCTTGAGTTATTGACCATTCAGAGGTTGCTGAGAGGGTGCTTGTTCTTGTTAATGATCCATCAGTATATTTTGCTAATTAAAATTGAGGTGAACGCAACCGTTTGTGTGATCATTGTGTTCTGCTTAAAAATTTCACAGTTATATTTTCTGTGGAATCAATAGTTTGAAAATGAAATTTTATATGTGGGAATTTTCCAAAAAAACAACGACAACACATGGTTCAATAGAGGTTCAAGTGGAGTGAACATAAAACAATTTAGCTGCCCCAAAAAACCTTAAGCGTTGATCAAACTACTTATTTGAAATGAGTTGAAACAAGCAGCAACAATGTTTTTTTTTTCTTTTCTTTTTTTTTAGTAAGGTACCTAAATATTAAGCACTATAATAGCTAAGGAGTACATATTCGTTCATTGATCTAAACACTAGATTAAATGTAAATAGAGCTTGCCATAGTCTGTGATGTGTTCTTCAGCTCAGATTATGTTATTGTCTGTGATCAGGTATGGAGACGAGGCAGGACAAGCGGCAGACACTGCAGTCCAGTCTACTGTCAATGTGGGGGTCACAGCATTTAATATGGACAATGTGTGCCTCAAGGGTGTGCTGAAGGCCACAGGCAAACAGACTACAAAGGAAATAGTCAAAGACACGCCAAAAGGAGAAAAAACTGAGGACAAAGACAAGTCACCAAAGAAAAGATGAGGGAAAAAATGACTTGCATGAATTATCATGTATGTTCTTGTAGCACACATCAGTACTTTTGCATTGATGGTGAAATATCATGCTGTGATGTTTACATAATTATTTTATTATATTAATGAAATGTATATTTAGTTTTACATTTTCGTAATGTTATTCCGAGGATTATAGAAGGAAAACATAAGTATTATGTTGTGATGTTTACAGAAAATAAGCTTATATTAGTGAAACAAATGTTAAACTCTCAGTACAAAAACAATTATATCCATAATGATATTGGAAGGGTTATATTTATATACGGAAAACCTTTTACCTTGTTTGAATCATTGTATGTCATCAGGATTAATATAAATGATATATTACTTTTAATAGCCTCCTATGTGGCTCATGATTAAAGTTTACACGGAAAACTTACAGGTCAGCTGTAGCTTTAACAGTAACTAAATAATTGAATATTATATTTGTAAAAACAGCTGCCATAGTTGAAATAAAAATAAGTATATTCTTCATACATGCCTTTTCCTATAGGCTACATGATTTCTTATTATTCTGTCGTGTCGAACTATCAATGTTAGTGTTGTAGCAATGGTAAACTCAAGGTTATTGGACCAGTCGTGGTGCGTTATGTGTTGTCATGGATACCGCTCAACAGGCCTAAAACTCGACACCGACGAAAGTGAAACCCGTCCGTTTGTTCAGACTAAAATGGGAGAAAGCGATCTCGGAAATTATGAAAGTTCTCGACTGCATGCAGAAGTGAAGCACGAGAGAGAGGTCAAGTGAGTACAAGTTACATACAGGTGAACCGCAGACATTTGAGTTGCACAGTTATTCAGTTAAACAGACTTTAAGTAAACTTGTGAATCGTTTTTAAAGGGTGATGTTGCAGGACTCTGTGTCTGATCTGAGAAACACCTTGGCTGATTTGGAGAGACGACTTCACAGTGTAGAGGAAGAAGGTCTGTAGGCTTCTACATGAAGAATCAACATTGACGTTATATTCCAGAAGAATCGTTTTATACTCCAGAGATTTTCAGCATATGGCAAGCGGTTTTCACCTAAACTTCTGAACTAATTTAATCTCAATTAGTAACAGGATTTCTGCAGGTTTCTTCAAATCAAATTTCAGACTTTTTAAGACCATTATAAATGAAATTTTAGACTTGTACAGGGCTAAACCCTAAGTATTCTTTCTAATTTCTAACTCCTGTAAAGTTTTTGTATTAATGGAAGGTCATGTGAGGATGTGTTACTTTAGTTTTTTCTTTCCCTGATTAGGGAATTTAACTTGGAGAATTTGTTATAAAAATGTCCAAGAGCTGTTATGAATTGTATTTCTTTGCATTAAAAAAAACTTAAATATAAGAAAATAGGTTTTATGGTGGATTATATGTGATTGGGTGTCAACCAGATCGGGTAGCTTTACATCTAGTGACTTTTTAAGGCCTGTTTTCGAAATTTAAGACTTTTTAAGACCCCGCGGAAATACTGTAGTAAGAATTGAATTTAATAATAAATTCTAACTCAACAATTGCAATTAGTGAGCTCTACAAATAATTATTACTAGTTGTATATTTCAATCAATTTCTTTTTATTTTCCAGCTGGCACCTTGCATCAAAATAATGTCAAACATGCAAATTAATTTGATGTCAAAGCATTAATGTCCATTTGACATCCACACATCGATGCCCATTTGACCACCAAAATAACGGATCGGAAATTGTTAAACTTTTATGCACATGCTTTAAAAAAAAAAAAAAGCTTCATTTCCAAATTTACACTGGATTTTGATGTACATTGATGTCAAAATGACTAGTGTAATATATAAAAAACTAGCATAATTTTAGCATTAAAAAAACACATTAAAACTCAACCACAGGACTGTCTGTCTTGTAATTGTGTTTTATTAATGCCCATGTTAAGTCAATTTGATATTATTTTGATATCAGTTTAGACATCAAACATCAAATCTGTTTTTGATTTTATTTTTTTAACGTGTTTTTATGTTTGACATCAGCATGCCTGCTGGGTTTTAACTAAAGAGTTATATAACTTTTGCTGTTGTTAAGAATTACGTGAACGAGTATTATGAAGTGAAAATTCTAATAAGAATTCTGTAAAGAAGCTCTAATTCATCTCTTAGTAATAAATGTATTGGATCTTTTACTAGTAATAACTAAACAAGATAGCCTGTCTAACTGAATGAAAAAGCACTTTAATACAGTTATTTCTAAAAAAGAATCACATTAAAGAGCTGTTATTATAATTACTAACAGTAAGCATTTCAGTTGCAGAGCATTTTAAATTTAATTGTAACTAGTAATCATTTTAATAAGATATCTAATGATATCAGAGAGTTCTACTATTGTCTTGTTACAAGTAAGGCAGCATTCTTAACTGCATTATGGAGATTGCTTTATGAAGGAATTTTTTACAAATAAGTATGCAATTGCAGAGTCCTTAAATTCTTGTTAGTAATAATGCAAATATGATGAGGAAATCTAAAATGGCTCGCCATACTGTATATGATATATGGACAGTTTTTTTTATAGACTAAGGAAAAAAAAATCAAGTCTGAATTTGCATTATGCTCAGAGAACGAGTGGAGGACCCGATACGAGACTCAGCTGGAGCTGAATGAACAGCTGGAGAAACAAATCAGTGTAGTTCGAGAGAGACTCCAGACTCTCCGCAGTGATCCTTCAGGTAAATTATAAACAGTACCATGCAGAATATGACACAAACTTTCTTTCTATCTGTCTATACATCTTTATTTTTTGTTTTTGGAAATATATCTTATGGTGCAATATAGACCAAAGATTACTTTCTATTAGGTCATTTCTGGGGTCTAATTTATAAAATTATGCAAAGAAATCTTCCTAAAAGTGAAATTACACCAGAGAATAACTTTGCTGTGTCGCCTCACAGGAAGAAGGTTGCAGGTTTGAGTCTTGGCTGGGTCAGTTGGCATTTTAGTGTGGAGTTTGCATGTTCTACGCCATTGGCGTAGGTATCCTCCGGGTGCTCCAGTTTCCCCCCACAGTCCAAAGACATGTGCTATAGGTCAGTTGGATTAACTAAATTGGATGTAGTTTATAAGTGTGTGTGTAAATGCGAGAGTATATGGGTGTTCCCCATTACTGGATTGCAGCTGGAAGGGGATCCACTGCATAAAACAGTCAAGTTTGTTTTTTTATAGATCACAATTTGTGCGTGGGAATTGCCATACGTATATTCCCCCCACCTGTTTTTTCGCATAGCCTTTGTCATGTTTATACATTTTTTAACTGTTTTTTTCTCTCTTTATTGGAAAAACAAAATTCGAATAAAACAAAAATGACATTAAACTTAAATGTATGTATAAAAATGTTTAAAGTTAAACACAATAGTGTCTTACGTCACGTTTATTAATGAAACCCCTCATTTTCCATAGACACTCAATCTGTAATAATCCAAATGAACACTTGGGGGCACGTGTAAAATGAAACAGGACATTTCAGATAAAAAGTTTTACAGTGTCTATGTGTGTGTTTGTATGCGTGCGTGTTGTGGTTTACATCATGAGCTGGGTCACCATAGTTCATCTCCATAGTTTCACATACACTTTTTCACATACAGGTTTGATGGCTGCACATCCATGATGCAAATCTCCCTTTCCATCACATACCAAAAGTGCACTTTTTGAGATGTTGACTGTGGAGTCATTTGGAAACAGTGAACCCACTGACATGTTCAAGAAACTGAGATTATTGGAGCTTTGCGTCATGGTGTGCTATCCTGCTAGAAATAGCCATCATGAGATTTTTAATACTGTATGTGTTTAAAACATGTGATAAACAATACACCGGTAGACTTTGCCATTGAAAAAATGCTCGGTTGGTGCTGAAGGGCTCAAGAAAATCCAACAAATCAAATACTGAACTGCTGAAACAGGGAGATGTGTATATTGGTGTGCTTTTCTTTAATTTGAGTTTTTGCCTTGTTTTTAATCCAAATATCTACAAATTATTAAATCAAGAAGCGTTTTCTATACAAGTTAAAATATTTTCACTTTTAAAAGTTTTTTCCTTAAAACAAACAAAATAAACTCCCTGTGGGGTCATTAAAAAAATCTTGTTTTCAGTGTCAAATAAGAATATTTCACTTACCCTATTAACAGATTATTTGTCTAATTTAAAGGAAAAGCTCTTGACTTTTATTTTTGAAAACAAAACTTTATATGTTTTACTTGTCTAGAAAATGCTTCTTGATTTAATAATGTTTAGATATTTGGACTAAAAACAAGACAAAAACACTTTTTTTGCAATGTACTGTATGTGTTGCTTAGGTTAGATTTTGAGCCGACCATCCAAATGTTACTGCAGGAATAAGACAATTTGATTGAATGATATAAACAAAATGATTTAAGAGTCATGATGGAAAATGAAATATGAGGCAGGCCTAAATAAGCAAGACAGACTCATTTTTTTAGTTTTATGTTGTGTTGTTGTATTGGGAACATACTGCACCTTCTTACATTTGTCTAATTTTTCAGATCGACTGGCTTCTATCCGCTCATATGAAGAAATGTCTGAGGTTAGTATTACAGCAATGTTACAACTTCCAGATCATATAAATACAGGTGTACTTGTAGATCAATCAGGCTTTTATTTATCACATAAATGTTTGTATAGTGTAATTGAACCCCTTCAATTTAAGAAGTGAATACTGTGATATTAGGTGGAATAACACAGACTTTTCATTCACACCAAATGGAAAAGCATTTGTTATTTTGTCCAATTGTCATTTTGTGATCATAAATAAATACATTTTGTGTTTGTCAGTTTAGTTTTTTTCATATATTTAAATATAATTATTCTGTTCATCAAGGCATTTTTTAAATGGTTAAATATTAATATTTATTCAAATTTTGAATTACTTTTTTTTTTTTTACAAATTTAAAATTCTTATTGTATGTTGTTTCAAATGAAATCATTATTGCTTTTATTACTATTAACATTATTATTATTATTATTAATAATAATTAATATTAGAGTGATGTCTGAAGGATCATGCGACTGAAGACTGGAGTAATGAAGCTGAAAATTCAATGAATAACTGCTGAAATGATAAACTACTTTTGAACAGTTATTTTATAGTGCAATAACATTTCACAAGTTTGCAATCTGTACTGTATTTTTGATGAAATAAATGCAGCCTTGGTAAGCAGAAGAAGCTTATTTTAAAACTTTTAAAAATCATACTGACCCCAAACTTTTGACTGGTAGTGGATCTCTTTCAATTCAGACAAATAACTATTAATAACAGAGTCAACAGAGCAGAGATCAAAATCCCATAATGCAATTCACAACCGTAAATAAATGAAAAACACTTGTGAATCACAAAATATGTTCACACACATGTAAACACACACCAAAGTGGTCTTATTAGCAGACACATCACTGAATAGAAATTATCGGGTGCTCAGACCATTAGCGCCATACCATAATCCACAGTACTGTCTTCAAGTAAATAACCCAAAAAGAGCAGTTGCTTGTAATGATGAAGAAATAAAACAACTAAAACCAACTAAAATGTAGAATAAGGAGAAGACGAACATAAAACAGTCATTTACACAATGCACAAAAATGTGTATGCAAGTCTTATTCTTATTATTAAATAAACAAATAATGTAAAATTAATAAATAAAATATGACTACTGCTATTATCAACAGTGGCAGTATAAAACAAACCAATAATAATACTAACAATATTAATACTAATAGCATATAATCTTTGAAATACAGTCTAAACAATTATACATAAAAATAAAATGGCAAACATTGAGACATCTGCGTGGTTAAAGTTAAATGTAATTAAATTATGAAAATGCATAATTAATTAACAGATATTTTTAGTGTACAAATATGTAAAAAGAGATTCGAATAAAAAGGAATGAACCCATAAAATCTCGCTCTCTCTCATGCTCTCTGTCTGTGCAATGTGGAAGTGACGTGTTTGTGCATCAGTTCAAGCAAACACGTTTCATTTTTCAGTGGCTGACTGTGCTTGGTGCAATTGTTTCTCATTAGAGCCTGGCAATGCTGAATATGCTCCTCAGCCAAAGACCAGATTAAAATCAATCTGCTGAGAAGGCTTGAAAAAAAGAAAAATTAATCAGTGAGATGTAATCTGTAAATGAGGGAAGGGGAGTGAGAAACACTTGAATGAGTCATGCCAAAAAATGGCATGACAATTAGAATATTTTTAAAGATTTACTTTTGATTTTATTATTTATAGAATAGTGTTTTAGACATGGGGATGGCACAGTTGGTAGTGCTGGAAGGCAAAAAGCAAGAAGGACGCTGGTTCGAGCCTCGGCTGGGTCAGCTGAGCTTTCTGTGTGGAGTTTGTATGTTCTCCCTGCGTTTGCGTGGGTTTCCTCTGGGTGCTCCAGTTTCTCCCACAGTTCAAAGACATGCGGTGCAGGTGAATTGGGTAGGCTAAATAGTCCTCAGTGTATGAGTGTGTATGTTTCCCAGAGATGGGTTGCAGCTGGAAGGGCGTCCGCTGCGTAAAACATATGCTGGATAAGTTGGCGGTTCATTCTGCTGTGGCGACCCCAGATTAATAAAACGACTAAGCTGAAAAGAAAATTAATGAATATTTAGACATGAAGTGGAATTGGGGAGAGAGAGGGATGATGGGATCAGGAAAGAACTGGGACTCTGAGCACCCGAAGCATGACGTCCTCGCTGACATAATTAGAATATTTAAAGGAACACTCCATGTTTTTTTGGAAATAGGCTCATTTTTATCTTTTTAATCCATTCAGCCAATCTTTGGGTCTGGCAGGAGCACTTTTAGCTTAGCATAAACCATTGAATCGGATTAGACCATTAGCATCTCACTCAAGAATTTCAATAAGAGGTTTAGATAACTTTTCCTATTTAAAGCTTGACTCTACAGTAGTTACATCATCAGGAAAGGTCTGTGAGTTGGAAGCACGATGTCATCACTGACATAATTAGAATATTTAAAGAAACACTCCACGTTTTTGGAAATAGGCTCATTTTACCACTTGAGTGAAACAGTTGTATAATTTTTGAATCCATTCAGCCCATCTTCTGGTCTGGCGGGAGCACTTTTAGCTTAGCATAAACCATTGAATCAGATTAGATCATTAGCATCTCACTCAAAAATGTTAATAAAAGTTTTAAATTTCTTAATAAAGCTTTGTACTGTAGTAACACCATTATATATGAAGACCGAAGGAAAATTAAAAGTTGCTATTTTCCAGGACTCTCATTTCGAAGTAATTATCAAGGAACTTTGCTGACATACTATGGCTTATGCAGGCACAACGATATTATGCAGCACCTGAAAACAGTCCTCAGCTCATTGCACTGCTGCAGCCACAGTATGGCAATAAGTTTTCCTATTTATTACACCAAAAGTAGAGTACAATACCTTGTCATATCAACCGAGAAAATAGCAACGTTTTCATTTCTGTCCATTTCATGTCTTAATACAGAAATTAACAATATAAAGGGTCAACCTGGAAAATGACATGAAATGTTATTTAAAAAAAATTTAGAGCAAGATGCTAATGGTCTAATCCTTTTTATTGATCTATTATTATTTTATTTATTTATTTATTTTTATAAGCTGTGTGTATGTTTTACTTTGTTGCTTAGCTTCTTTGTTCTGTATTGGTCCCCTTTGGAAAAAAAAAAAAAATATATATATATATATATATATATATATATATATATATATATATATATATATATATATATTAGTTGAAGTGAGAATTATTAGCTCCCCTTTGAATTTTCTTTTCTTTTTTTTTGTATTCCCAAATGGTGTTGAACAGAGCAAAGAAATGTTCACAGTATGTTTAATAATTTTTTTCTTCAGGAGAAAGTTAGCTAGAATATTAAATTACATTTAATTAAAAAAAAATGTAATTAATTAAAAAAAAATTTTAAGAGTTTTTAATTTTTTTCACCTTAAGCTGTATAGAAGTCTCTTGAAAAATATCTAGTCAAATATTATTTACCATCATTATGGAAAAGATAAAATAAATCAGTTATCAGAGATGAGTTATTAAAACTATTATGTTTAGAAATGTGTTCATAAAATGTTCTCTCGGTTAAACAGAAATTGAGGAAAAAATAAACGGGGCTAATAATTCTGCATTCAACTGTATGTATGTATATGTATATATATATTTTCTACAACTAATATTAAATAGTTTTTACACAACAATATTATGTATGTGTTGAATATTACTGTACTGTAGGAAATTCAAATAAAAAAAATCTGGGGGAATCAAGCTTTTACTATATATGGATTATTGCCTTATTTTAAGTGATTTAAGTTTTTTTAATGGAAGGTTTGAAACAGTTGCCACACATAGAAAATAGTTTATACACAAAGTCTTGTTTTTTTGCTCAGGATGCTCTCAGACAAAGGCTGAAATTACTGTCTTCTGAGAAGAGCGGCCTTCAAGCCCAACTGATGGATTTCCGAATGAGGATTGTGCAGGAAGGAAAGGTGAGGCACAATCTTCATCTTCTCAATTCAGAAAACTTCCCTTTACAGTCAAAATATACCTTATTGTTGTAAAAAAAAACTCCCATTAACTGTAACGTAATTGAGATGAACACGTAGGGAGTGAGTAATGATGAGTTACTAAATTCCCCTAGAGGTTTGATGGTAATTATCTCTCGATTATGCTGATACGAGATTACTAAATGAAAGGAAAAGGGACAATTACACTTTGTAGTTATTTGGTGATGAAAAAGTCAGACTGTGATTATTTGAGTTAATTGTCTTTATTATGTGTTTTTATTTGTAATAGGCTTACCAGAAAGTCTATGAAGAGAGGAGGGCGTATCTAGCAGAGATTGCAAAGGTGAACAAGGCATTTAAAAATTTTAAGTTTGTTCCTTTAATTACCTTTATTCACCTAACTGATGCTTTCATCTCCTTTACAGTGTGTTTAAAGGGCTCCTATTATGCTTTCTAGACTTTTCTACCTTCATGTTGCTGTTTGAGCATAAGAAAGATCTGCAGTCACGGGTCTAATATACTGATACACATTCAGTTTCTTCTTTACATTTCTAGTCTTCACATTTGCAGACATAATCAGTATTTTAGGATCTCAGTAATGTGTTATTGGGATTTTGACAACTTTTTTTTACTGATTATTAACGCAGAAAAGAACTTGTGTTGACGTTCACAGTAATCACTTGACGCTTTAATTCAAAGTGACCTACAAAATAGAAATAAAAAGTAAATAGGGTATAAAAAGTGTTTTGTTTTTTTATTTGGTTAAAAAAGAAATATAAAAAAATTGAGAAGGGTTAGTGTTAATAGATCAAAGTAAGTTTTAATATAACATGAAGACTAAATTTGAACAACCTAAAATGTTCAACATTACTTTCTTCATTGCTTAGTAACAGAAGTTTTTTTAGCATATTTCGTGAGTTCTATTTATTGTGATGCACAGTATACAAAAACACATACATTTATATAAGATATTTGAAACAATAACACTGATCAAAATTAAAGAACACTTTAATATATATAAATAAGCAAAATTATACGAGTGGCAATGCAATATGGCTGTATATCGGCACTGTCAGGAGGTTGTGCGTTGGCTTGAGGCCACAGGCCGAGTGCTTTAGTGTCCCACCAGTGACGATATACAGCCATATCGCACTGTTAACGAGTGTGATATTGCATTTTTATACAACAGTTCGATGGCATAATTGTGAATATAAAAAGAAAATCAAACAGGAACTACTTTCCTCCGCCATTCATTTACATCTAAAGCTGATGTCAGAACAGCAGGAACCATTGCTAATTCACAAACATCACTTTAGAGCTAGTAATGGAATGATTCTCTATGGTAATGTCGAAAGTGATAACAAAACAGGTGATTTTGCTCACATTTTAAGATTATAATGCTGAACAACATGAAATGCCATCAGTCTACAGAGATTTCCCCGTATTTCTGTTGCAAACAGGATTTCACAATAATTAACCCTAAAAAAGCCAAAGCCAAGTCAACACTAGCAGATTACTGTGGGATAAATACAGCACTACAACATACAAAAGAGAGAGATGGACTTCTTTTATAATGATTTATTCAGCTGTAGTTTGAAACTTACGCTGAGTTTTTCTCCCCTAAGGACTTATTATGTGGTCTATGTTGCCATCTTGTGGCAGATTGTCAACCGTCTTTGCTCAGAATGACAGGCTGCGGTGAATCTCTGAAATTAGACGTTTAAAATAGGCACTGTAGTCAGTGCATAGTTGCAATCTAAACAACTACATACTCAACTAAAAAAATCCTCAAAAGTACATTGCTGTCCAACAGCTGCAATGTTTGTCAAACTGTAGCGAGTTTATTGATCTGCTGTCACTTTATGTGGGTGGAGTAATTCACAGGAGTGAAAAGGCTGTATGAGTTCTAAAATTGCAGAATGTAGCATGGCTATCAGCTAATCAGATTTGAGTACCATATATTAAATTAAGAAATTAGTTTTATTATTGTTTATTTTTATTTTGAATTTAAAAATTAGTTTTATTAATTTATATTTATATATATATATATATATATATATATATATATATATATATATATATATATATATATATATATATATATATATATATATATATATATATATAATTTTTTTCTTCTTCTTTAAATAAGATATTTTATTATTATTTTATGTGCTCTGTGCATGTAATAGTATCAGGTTTTCTTGGCATGATCATTTTACATTTTCCAATTGTTTTTAAATTCTTTAAAAAAAAAAAGGTTAATGTTTTGAAAATAACTCTATTATTACTCTTTCTTTTTGACATTTGTCAATTTTGTCATTTTACTTTAGTTATTTTACTTCAGTTACATTTACGTTTAGTTATAGTATTTACATAACATTACCCAGATTGTGTTTTCAGAAGACCAGTAATTCTTTGAAACATGTTTTCTCTAGTATAGTAGTTCCTATGCAGTGTCACACATGTTCTCCATTTGATAGAAAAAGAAGCTTTTATTACAAATAATGAAAAAATTGATAGACCGAGTAACTCATGCTACTTTGAATGTCCATGCTAAAATTATTCTACAAGTTATTGCTGCAATATATTGTATAACTGAGAATGAAACCCATGACTGCAGTGTCGACATGTTTTGAATTATAAAAAAGACCTTATGTACAATGCGTATAACAATGATGTTTCTTTAGCTGTCTTCAACACTGAATCTCAGCAGAAAGCAGCAGATGGCCGAAGCCAGAAGGACAGCAGCGGCTCCTGACAAAACGTAAATATTAAAAATCATTGCACATCATCGAATGACACCAATTTGGTTCCAAGAAAATGTCACTTCTCATCATGTCTTTAAAAGAATCATGCAGCCATTTCATTATTACAACTAAAGCTATGATTTGATTGGAATGTACTGTAGCCTAATTTTTTCATTTTTCATCATACTTATTCATTTCACTGGTATACTTAGTGTCCTGGGTAATCCTTTTGATATCAATAGACTAAGAATGAGCAATAGCATTGTAGTTCAGTCAAAAATTTTAATTAGTCAGTCATCATCCAGTCAGTCTCATGTCTCTCTCATGTCCCTGTATGAATTTCTTTTTCTATATTAAGAATTCAGAAATTGTACAAGAGAACACCCATGATTTAAAGAACACCTTTAATGCCCCTTTTTACAAGGTCTAAAATAAGTCTCGATGTCCATAGAGTGTGTATGTGATGTTCAGTCTTAAAATAGCCAACAGATAATGTTTTAGAACTCTTTGTAACAGCCTCTTTTAGGCTTTGCTCATAATTTTGCCCATTTGGTGACTGTCACTTTAAATTCACACGAGATTGTGCTCTTTTCAAAAGAGAGCGGAGCTACAAATGCCTGTGTGTCAGCATAGTGGCAGATTCAAAAACAAGATCTAGTCCTATGCAACTGGGGGACAGATTGGCTGCGTCCAAAACCGCATACTTCCATACTATAAAGTACGCTAAAATCAGTATGCGAGCCGAGTAGTATGTCCGAATTCATAGAATTCGAAAAACAGTATGCGAGTTTTTCGTACCCGAATGACTTACTACTTCCGGCGAGATTCTAGAGTGTGCATCCCATGCATGCTGCGCTATCCCATGATGCCCCGCGAGCGAATTCATGAATGGGAGTAAAGCGACGCAATTGACGCAGGCAGGTCACGTGACCATGACAAAATGGCGGATGTAGTACGTCCGAATTCCATTCATATTTTTCACATTCATACTGTGTAGAACGTACTTTTCTAATGGCCGAGTAGTACGTTTAAATTCAAATGCAGAACCTTCTGAGTAGTAGGCGGTTTCGGACGCAGCCATTGTCACTAATGGGTGGGGCTTTCACTTTCTGACAATTAAAAAGAGAAAATGTCAATCAAAGTGTTTCTGTAATTATAAAAAATACCAATTTTAAAAACGTTACCATTTATTGCCACAAAACTGGTTAAATCCCATTTTTGCATAACAGGTCTCCTTTAATGTTTCGATATCAGACAAGTTTCTGTCATTTTGTAATTAGAAGTAAAACAGAGAAGAAAAAATTGGGAATACCTTAGTTGTGAAATATTGATATAAAACATAGATGTCGTCCAAACTAGTGATGGCTGCTTTAAAAGCACTGCTTCCTGAAGCTTGAACATCTTTTCAAACATGTTTTGAATCATTGGTTTTGGAGTGAGTATCAAAGTGGAAAGCTCTTGTGATTTTAGTAAACTGGGCTTCGTTACGTCAATAACATTTTGAAAATTCAGTGGTTCTCCTCTAGGGGTGATATTTGTAATACAATAATAGCCACATAAATTACACCTCAGATTCAGATCACCCCTCTGTGGCAAATCACTGAACAGGTTTAAAAGTTTTTACCTGATCTCAGATCAGTTTCGCAAGTTTGTAGACACTTTAATGAGACATTTGTAAAATGAAAAGGACTAAAAGTTAACATTAGTCACAGCTAGTCGGCAGCTAGCTCTCTGCAACTCTCACATGGTCGCCCACTGAAGCTAAGCAGGCCTGCGCCCGATTAGTACCTGGATGGGAGACCACATGGAAAGCTACTGTAGGTTGCTGCCGGAATTGGTGTTAGTGAGACCAGCAGGAGGCGTCCAACCTGCGGTCTGTGTGGGTCCTAATGTCCTATAGTAATGCCCTCAGTGAGCGCCATCTTTCGAATGAGGTGTTAAACTGAGGTCCTGACTCTCTCTGGTCATTAAAAATCCCAGGATGTCCTTCGAAAAAGAGTATGGGTTTCACCTGGTATCTTGGCCAAATTTGTCCTCTTGCCTCTTAACCATCCCCATATCATAATTGGCTACATCACGCTGTCTCCTCTCCACCAATTAGCTGGTATGTGGCGTGCAGTCTGGCGCTTCTGTCACGTCATCCAGGTGGATGCTGCACACTGGTGGTGGATGAGGAGATTCCCCCAATGTGTAAAGTGCTTTGAGTGTCCAGAAAAGAGCTATATAAATGTAAGCAATTATTATTATTAATATTAAATATGACACAAACTGGCATGTTTAGCAGAGCCCATGGAACAAAGAATATATAATGCTGCTGAGTTACCAAATGCACACCAGTTCGCATCGCTTTATTCACTTTAAATTACATGCACGATGTTCTTCATTCACTCAAATATTTTCTAGAGTTTAGATATGGATATAATAACTATGTTCTGTGTTTTGTACCTGTTGTTAAAGTCTCAAAAAACACTGGAAAGCCAAACACCAACATGTTTGGGTTCATGCCACCATCTAGAGGCCCACAAAAACCTCTCCTTGGACATGGAATTTTCTCCATCAAGTTGAATTTTTTTAAACTTGTGTGAAAGACGTGATTGAGACTAATTCTGTGTTCACAGCAAACACATTGTGCACTCCACACCATTCGTGTAAATTTGTCTATATTCACATAAATCTATTGTCTTTGCATGTAACTTACATAAATGCTTAATTCTGCATTTGGTGTGAATCCGGCATAAGCTTTGAAAATATATAGAACACTCTTATGGAGACACTTAATATTTAATCATATTAGATGATGAGCTAATTGACTTCATAGGTTATACTTTTAATTTAGAGTTCACAGTTAGTTTGAAAAAGAAATTCCAGTGCATGTTTTGTTGCATTTGCACACTTTTTACCCCTACTGTTGGTGTCCCACGTACAGGTGGCCCTATTTTGAAGAGTCAATGTGTTTATGCAACAAATATTTCAATATTTTTTTATTTAATTTAATCAATCTCCAGCAGCTGCCA
Source organism: Danio rerio (assembly GCF_052040795.2). Lineage (NCBI taxonomy): Eukaryota > Metazoa > Chordata > Actinopteri > Cypriniformes > Danionidae > Danio > Danio rerio. The sequence goes on along the minus strand of NC_141030.1, from coordinate 38,546,639 downwards.
AATGTGTGTTCTTGACAACTTCTTGGCTGACCTTTGATTTGACGAATGATGCATGATGTAACACATTCAGCTAGATAAATGAGGATAGCTAAACACCGGTAATTAATTAAAAGTGGAAAATGAAAATTTAAATGTCACATGATTTCAACGTAAGAGAAGAAAATCGAGGAGTTTCTTTCAAAGCCAAGTTGTTGTAGAACATGCACACATAACAGCTGTCGGAAGTCAGTGATTTGAGTTTCTTTATTATTATTTTACTCTTAAAAATGTGTATTTATTTGGTAAACGATTAGTTAACCTATTATTGTTTATTCCTGCTATTATTGTTCATGATTTGCTTACATTTGGACTATAACAATAGCATATTCTTTGTAAAACCTGTCTCTGATTATTTCTCTAAAAGAACATTGCACGTCCTGGTAACTTTAAATAAACATGTAAAAAATAAATAAATAAAGTGTTTACTACAAAAACACTTTGATCTGCTTTAAAAGATACGTGTAAACCCCCTGACAGAATATTTTGTAATTTTATGAAGGATTTATGCACTTTTTAAAAAAAAAAAGGCCACTAAATAACACCATTAGCATGTGTTTGTCTGAAAAATGAAAGTCATATACTGTATCAGAATGATTAAACTCCCTTTTTTAAATATTCCTCAAATGATGTTTAACAGAGCAAGGGAATTTTCACAGTATGTCTAATAACATTTTGTCTTCTGGAGAAAGTCTTATTTGTTTTATTTTGGCTAGAATAACAGCAGTTTTTTTATTTTTTAAAAACCATTTAATGGTCAAAATTAATTGAACCTTTAAGCTATTTTTTTTATTAGTCTACAGAACAAACCATCGTTATACAATAACTTGCCTAACCTGCCTAGTTAACCTAATTAACCTAGTTAAGCATTTAAATGTCACTTTAAGCTGTATTGAAGTGCCTTTAGTAAAATATTATGTACTGTCATCATGGTAAAGATAAAATAAATCAGTTATTAGAAATCAGTTATCAAAACTATTATGTTTAGAAATGTGTGAAAAAAATTAGCTCTCCGTTAAAGAGAAATTGGGAGGAAAAAAAAGAAATGGTGGGCTAATAATTCAGGGGGTCTAATAATTCTGACTTCTACTGTACATCAATGGTTCCCAAAGTGGGGGTCGGGCCCCCTTAGGGAGGATACTTCTGATTTCAAAAAATCAAATTCATTTTATGAAACTATTAGAATGAGCAAAAGTTGTTTGTAAAGTTTGTATATTTATAACCACTTCAGTGTATTTTAGCAGTCGTGAGTTACTGGCGTTGTTATTTTAGGGGGTGTGGGCTGAAAAGTTTGGAAAGCCCTGTTATACATAAAAATAGCTTGAGTAAATGATGGGGTGTTTTTCACATTTGGGTGAACGTGAACTACTCCTTTAAGACGTCAGATACATCTTATATTGTGATATGGACATGTTTGCACAAGCTCTGCAGTTCAGGGGCATCACATGGGCTTATTAAAATCACAGATAAAACAGTTTGATTATAATATTCAAAACTATAGAACTGCTTATGTGAGGCTATAGTGTGAAATAAACTCTGTTTGGCATTATATAAGCATTAATATCTCAGAATAGACAAGATCATGTAAACATCACATCATTTTGATTTTCCCGACTTTCCAGAATCATTCTTATAAAAAGCAGTCAGTCAGCAGTCAGATACAAAAAAAAAAACCTTCCCTGGCTTTCTTTGAAGTTTTCAATTAAATCCTGGCCGCAGCCATATCAATCTACAGTCCAAGACCATTACTCGCTGAGTCTAAGCAGGGCTGAGCCTGGTCAGTATATGAAAACCACATGGGAAAACTAGGTTGCTGTTGGAAGTGTTGTTAGTGAGGGTCTATGGTCTGTGTGAGTCCTAATGCCCCAGTATAGTGAAGGGGACACTACTGTCAGTGAGCGCCATCTTTTGGATGAGATGTTAAACCGAGGTGCTGACTCTCTGTGGTCATTAAAAATCCCATGACCAGGCCCGGACTGGCTAATCGGGAGGACCGGGAGAATTCCCAGTGGGCTGGTCCGTTTTTTGGCCGCGAGGGCTGGTGTCCCTAGCTTCAGAATCTGTTGCTCTCAGCAGCCACACTTTTAAAATTTATTTATTTATTTATTTACTTGACCACAGCCTTTTTATTCATTATTTTTACCGCAGCTCTGCTTTTTTTTATCTATTTTCTCGCAGCCTCATGAGCAAGATGCATGATATAACTCAGATGAGTCACTATTTAATGAACAGTTGTTGTGGCCCAGTGGTTAGCATGATAGATTATGATGCTGGCGACCAGGTTCGATCCTTGTCTGAGTAATTTATTTTTTTTATTTTTATTGTTAAGACATATAAAACTGTTAGGGTTGTTGAACATTTGAAGTTCTAAAGCAGCTGTTTTCTCAAAAAAAGACATGATAGTGTCATTAGAAACTGATTTGGAAATGACCTTATTTTAATATAGTCAGTCGTGAACTGAGGTGGGCCGGTCTGAGGCTTGAAACTCCAGGGCTGAAAAGGAGTCCCACTCCGGCCCTGCACCATGACACTTCTCGTAAACAGTGTAACTTCAGTGTCCTGGCCAAACTCCCATCAGCCCTTAACCATCATGGCCTCTCAATCATCCCCATCCACCCAATTGGCTCTATAACTTCTTTCCACTCCCCTTAAAGCTGGTGTGTGGTGTAGGCAATGGCACTGTTGTCTTGTGGTTGCCGGCGCGTCATTCAAGTGGATGCTGCACAGTGGTGGTGGAGTGGGGAGACCCCTCCTCATGATTGTGCATGATTACACACATTATATAATATGATGGAAACACACATTACTTAAAAATCTTTCCTTCTTATCCTTTTTTTTCAACAGAGCTGGGAAAAGTACGAAGCAACATTCAGGTGCGGCGAAGAAAGGGTCTGTCAACAAAACCCCAGCAAGAAGCAGACTCCCTCGATTAAAACATTAATACACGAGAACTGATTATTTCTGCAAAAATGTCATTTATTTGACACTTTTTGATAACAGACCAGAATTTAATGACATTCACTAAATAAAAATGTCAGTTTTGTGAAGGAACTGAGTTTATTAAATGTGTTGTCAGATATGAGTTATGTTATGAAGTATATTTCACTGCATGTCGGTATGAATGGTGATGGTTCAGACAATGCGCCTAATTGCGCTGTCATTTCGTAATACACCTACATAATTACAAATAAGACAATAATTGCTGTTCTTAATGTTATTTGAATGATCAAAGAGTTTGAGCAGTGTGTCCATCTGAATCGTGACGGAAATCGCGAAAGACTTTTAGAGCAGCCTCACCGGAGAGGAACGGGGCGGGGTGTGCGTGTGTGGGGAGGGATGACTGTGGCAGGTCTGCGGTGCGGGGCTGAATCTCAATGAGAAAGCGGCCAATGTAAATCACAGAAAGACACAAGGAGGAGAGAGAGACACTCACACAAACACAGAGAGAGAGAGAGAGAGAGAGAGAGAGAGAGAGAGAGAGAGAGAGAGAGAGAGAGAGAGAAGAGCAGCTGCCGACCGACCGACCAGCCTCCTCTGCGGGACAACAAAGGAGGTGCCGGACTCGCATCACATCACGACTCCTGTCAGCACACCTCAACATCTGAATCGTGAGCAGAAACCTTCAATATTCCCTAAATCTTCACCTTCAGGCAAGTACAACGGATTGTTTCGTTTCTGTAAGTAAAAATAAAGCGAGCCGAGAGCTGGCAAGTGTCTTGTCCTCTATCAGAATGTTTCGGTTAACCCAACTCATTTGAATTGTTCGGCTTGTCAGCTATGAAAGCTAGCAAATGTCTTGGGTTTACATTTATACCATAGCCTACATATTTTAACTCTGTTATGCCATTGTCAGTGACGCGACGCTTGTTTAGTTATTTCTACGCATGAAGAAATTCAACTCAAACAGAAACGTCTCGATTTTTTAATCTTTTAAATTAAAAGCTTAATTATCAAGCAAGTTTGCAAGCAGCGTCAAAATATGTGACTATTAGAGAGAAATGAAGAATTGAATTTAATATTTCACTATTATTTCCTTTTTTAAATATTAACAGTTTTACCTCTGTTTATAGTCTATTTAAAATATGTGATGGTTATTTTGCCATTTTTTAATTAAAGACGCTTTGTGTCTAAAATATCTTGATGTTACTGATTAAACATTAATTTGTTTTAAATTAAATATTAATCTTGGAAAAATGTAAACTTTTTGAAACTGATGTGGAGGCTATACATAGTTTTTTGACAGTCTAGTAGTTTACAGATAAATAAAAAATGTAATGTAAAAAAATATTAAAAATAATAATATTATATGATTCTGAAATAATAATTATAGGCGATAATAGACTTTGAGCATAGGTTTTCACACAACACACGTTCGAGTTTGCCATGTCAAAGTAAGACTGTCAACATCAACAGGATGACAGGATTTAATGAGCTCTAAGAAACAAGTAAGCTGTCATTAAAAGGTTATTTTAGGAGCAGACATCAATTACATCCATGTCACTGAGTTGAGAGAGCATGAGAGGATTACCTGTACACGGTTAGTTTGGTAACGTCCTTTAATTTTTACGCTTTAGCCCTAATTTGACCGGACGACATGGAGGAGCATTTTGACGAGCGGGACAAACTGCAGCGCAACAGCCGGAGCGCAGGCCGGGCGAACGGGCTCCTCAGCCCCACTCACAGCGCCCACTGCAGCCTTTACCGCACGCGGACCCTCAAAACACTCAGCTCCGAGAAGAAGGCGAAGAAAGTGCGCTTTTACCGCAATGGTGACCGATATTTCAACGGGATCGTGTACGCCATCTCATCGGACCGCATCAGAACCTTTGACGCTCTGCTGGCTGACCTGACCCGAACCCTGTCCGACAACGTCAACCTCCCGCAAGGGGTGCGAATTATCTACTCAATCGATGGCAACAAAAAAATCACCAACATAGATCAGCTGGTGGAAGGTTAGTTGATTAATGTCTAACACACACGACTTTAAAAGCTGTTGTTTTGCTGTTGTTTTAATGCAGTTGTTTATCATTGTCAATCAACACTTTTGATAGGAATAACTTCCGCTTTCTGTATAACAGTTCGCATTGCTTCCGGTTCAGGTTTGGTAGGTTTTGTACCAAACAATCAATAAGTTACTAAAAATGAAATATGTTTACCACATATGTAGATGTCTCTAAAGTAAATTTAAATCTCCATAAAATGGCATCAAAGGACATTTAAGACATCAAGTCATACTGCTAACAGTTTACCTGACAATCATTGATAATTCAGAGATCATTACTCAAAGCACCCCCCCTCCCCCCAATAATATAGACTAATGATAAACAAAAGAATAATAAGCCGAAGGAAAATGAGTGAATGAACTTTTGAAGGCAATAGTCTAATCTAAGGTATAGTTCAACCAAAAATAAAACTTTTGTCATAATTTTCCCACTTGCTGTTCTTTTGTTCTGTTGAGCAAATATATATTGCAGATAGAAACCTGTAGCCATTGACATCCATAGCAGGAAGAACAAATATTATGGAAGTCAGTGGTTACATGTTTCCAGCTTTCTTCAGAATCAAAATGTCTTCTTTTGTGTTCAACAGAAAAAAAGAAGAAAAAAAAAACAGGTTTAAAACTATTCAAAGTCAGAAAATGGTGCCCTATTTTTAGGTGCACTATCCCTTTAAATGTTGAGAGTATAAGCAGGGTGCGAATTACAGGGGGGTTTGTGGGGGATTGACCCTCCTACCTAAGCCTTGACCCCCCTGAAGGACGTCAAAACAAGTTGTGTGGGGGTCAGCCCTTTTAAACTGAGAAAAAAGTTCACTCTGATCTGTAATTTAAATAATATGTTAATAATTAAAATAATAGACATCCTTTTGACCACCCCTATAGCAGTTCATACCATTGTGAATGCGTATTCACTCCAATCAGTCCATGCGAAAAAAAAAAAGTAATTCAAAGGTCTGAAACCGGCAGATTTAGAGCAAGTTTTCTCATAAAATAGGTGCTTGTTTCTACATATTGCCTAAAAGTAACTTCAAATTAGATGCATTATTTGCATAGTTAAAATAGCTAATCAGGGGTGCGTTTCCGAAAACCATCGTTAGCCAACTAAGGTTGCAATTTCCATCTTTACGAACATAGTTTGTTGATTTGGCATTTCCCAAATCCATCCTTCCAACGAATATTCGCAAAATTGTACACTTGCAACTACACCTCTAGAGCTGCAGTTAGAAACATACAGTAGTCCCTGGCTGTGTTCTATTCCCACTTTTCCCCCCTATGCCCTATTCATTTAGAACATTCTAACGTTTAAAGTGATGTTGAAGTGATTAAAAAAAAGCATTGAAGTCATCACTCTTAGGTGTGATTTGCTTTCAAAGTATTTATTACAGTTCATTTTTTGCAATCTTCATGTTTACAATTGCGTTCCCTTCGCAGTGCACTTTAAAAACATTGATGTCCTTTTGAACACAGCCGTGGCTCATGATGAAAGCTATAGGTGATTATTTAAAAGTGGAATTTATGTTGCGTCTCCAAAGCCTGTGAAAACAAAAAACATAGCATACATTAATGCTTTTAATTTAAAGTAGCTTATTTATTAAATATCTGTACTGTATATGACATGGGCCTGCTGGTTAGAAAATTTCTGCAGAGGTTTACATGTTTCAAATTGTAAAAGTAGACTTAATAAAAAATAAAAAATAAATAAACAACATCCTACTTAATAATAATAATAATAATAATAATAATAATAATAATAATAATAATAAAATTAAGGTGGGACATTTTTTTTTAATTTTCTAATTAATATAAAATTTAATTTTTTAATAAATAGCCTCATTTTTTATTTATTTATTTTTTATTTATTTATATTATTCATATATTTCAATTAATATGAAAAAGGAGTGCATATTTTTACCAAAACTAATATTGGACTTATTTTTAAAGCGTGTGCTCTTAAAAATCAAATTTGCACAAAGCAATTATGTTGTTTTTTTTCTTTAAAGAAGTTGTTACCACCCCATTTAGAGCATCATTATGGGCGTTTTTATAACTTGCATGGTTCAAACGATGGATCTGCGACAGAGAAACTACAAGGTTTTGGGAAACACTCGTCAATACATCGTTCTTTTCCTAAAAAATGCATCGTACTATGATAGTTCAGCCGCGAGTTACGTCGTTGTTTGGGAAATGCACCCTAGGTCAGAATACACTAAATCACACAAAACACTGGAAACTTAAAAACATTTCATGAATAAATTAGATGTAATTTAAATAAACACATACATTTGAGTCACTTAAGCATGTATTACACAAACTAACATCACCAAAAAAGTTGTACAATGTATAATTTGCACACTGAGTATAAGATCGTCTATGTAAACAATTGCTAGATAGACATTTTCTGTCAACTAATCTGCTTTTAAGGATATCAAACTACAATATCATTGAAATAGTCATTGCATACTGTTTTATGAGAGACACAAATAGTGTTTGAAACATCATGATGACTTGAATGCACTTTGATTCCTATATTTAAAATTAGAGTAGTGGATGTGATGTGATGAAATGTGGGGCACTCAGTGATGGGCATTTAAGTCTGGATGACTTAAAATCAATGCATTTGCAACAGAAATGACAGCTCAATCGAGAGTGAAAAGTGCCAGACACTGCCTCAGGTCTTTCCTCTAAAAATGAACATTACAGACTCGTCACTTTCAGTGTAACGCTGTCAAATATCACACACTGTACCATTTCACCATGTTCTTCCATTTTAGGTGAGAGTTATGTGTGCGGCTCCACTGAAGCGTTTAAAAGAGTTGACTACTCCAACAACGTCAACCCTAACTGGTCTGTAAATGTGAGGGCCCTGGGCTCCAGCAAGTGCCCCACGTCTCTAGCCAGCTCCAAATCAGGCCCGCAGTTCAGAGAGAGCAAAGACTTCATCAGACCCAAACTGGTCACCGTGATCCGCAGCGGAGTGAAGCCGCGCAAGGCGGTTCGCATCCTGCTCAACAAGAAGACGGCGCACTCCTTTGAACAAGTGCTCACTGACATTACAGACGCTATAAAGCTGGATTCGGGCATTGTCAAGAGGATCTACACCCTTGAGGGAAAACAGGTAGGAATGCTTATTTATTTTAAGAAATCTTTTTGTTATTTGTTGAGTGTTATCTAGTTGAATACCGATGAGGATTTGAGAAACATGGGAGGCAAGAACACTAAAAGGTTTCAAGGGTTATTTAGCTTTTCCTCCTTAGCTCTACGCCTTCAAGCTAAAGAGAATTGGGACACCCCTACCCCTTCACATGAACCCACAAAACGAGGGGTAGAGGTAAGGGCTAAGGGGTAAAATCGGGATTAGGCCTAACTAGGATGCTAAATGCTACACTGTGTAGTGTGGCTTTTGAGCCCAGGGTAGTGAAGTTTAAGGGTTTTACATGGCCATTTCCAGCCAGGTCTTAGCTGATCAGGTTGGAAAATGACCAGCTAAATCCAGCTAAAACCAACTTGACCAGCCTGGTTTAAGCTTTTCAAGCTGGTTTCAGCTGGTCGTCTTCCAGCCTGACCAGCTAAGACCAGGCTGGAAATGGCTGGAAACCAGCCTGGAAATGGCCAAAACCCCTCTAAAACCAGGCTGGTCGACCAGCTAAAACCAGCCAACCATCCTATGCTGGTTTAAGCTGGATTTTTCAGCAGGGATGCTGGAATTCTACAAACAAGGGCACTTTCTGACCTCAACATAATCTCTAGTCTACAAAGGCATTCATTGTCACTTTTGCATGCGTTCTAATCTGTTTTGTTTATGCAGTTTATCCAGTCCCCCAAGGCACAGTTGCCACGGTTGCACATGCAGCGAGTGTATACTACTTTAATGATTGAATTTATTACAGGTGCAATATATTCTGACCCCCATGTATTTAGTCTTTACACTCACCCTCTTGAACCACACACCCATCTGGGTCACGGCACCAGAATGTTTAGGCCCTTTTACACTTCATAGATGACATACCAATCTACTGAAGAGTGGGTTGTGCCACTTTGCATCGAGGCACATATTTGCCAAAGGGGATCAGTGCTATTCAGTTTTGTCTGAAATCACTTTTCTTCTGTGATACACCCTGCTTTATCCGGTCACAGTCAGTGTGAAAAAGCTTTAAAAGAGATTTTTGTTTGTTTTGAAAAATGGTTTTGAGCAGTGTTGGACCAAGTCTCTAAAAATAACCCGCGATAGGTGAAATCCGCAATGTAGTCCACTTTATTTTTGACAATTATTATAGATGTTTTAAGGCTGTTAAACCCCTCACTACACACTTTATACATTTTTTCTCAGACAGGCATTTACATTTTCACACTTTTCTCTCTTGTTTAAACACTCAAAGTTTAAACTTTTGTAGAAATGTAAGTCCAGTATTTTAGAATGAAACCAAAGATCAAACCATCTTCATTTATTTATATCATAATGGCACCCTACAGGCCCGTAAATTTTACCATCCTTTAGCATGTCCAGAAGTTCAACTTTTTGTGCGATGGTTAGGATCTTCCTCTGCCTTTTGGGTGCTACAGCAGGTGCCTTTGATGGTGCAGAACGTTTCGTCAACATTGTGGGGAGAGAACTCGCAAACATAGGCAAGGCAAGGCAAGTTTATTTATATAGCACATTTCATACACAGTGGCAATTCAAAGTGCTTTACATAAACAAGAATAAAAGAAACAAGTAAAAAAAATAAATAAATAAATAAAACTGATTAAAAAAACATAAAAACAGGTAAAATGTGATATAAAAGAATGAAGAAGAAGAGAAAAACATGATAAGGCAATCTGTCAGACGCAGCACAGTGCTCATTCAGTAAAGGCACAGCTAAACAGATGTGTTTTCAGTCTTGATTTGAATGTGCCTAATGTTGGAGCACATCTGATCATTTCTGGAAGCTGATTCCAGCAGTGAGGGGCGTAGTGGCTGAAGGCGGATTCACCCTGCTATGACTGAACTCTTGGAATTTCTAGTTTATTTGATCCTAAAGATCTGAGTGATGTGTTAGGTTTGTATTCAGTGAGCATATCTGTAATGTATTGAGGTCCTAGGCCATTTAGTGATTTATAGACAAGTAATAATACTTTAAAATCTATTCTGAATGTAACTGGGAGCCAGTGTAGAGACCTGAGGACAGGTGTGATGTGCTCTGATTTTCTGGTTCTGGTCAGAATTCTGGCTGCAGCGTTCTGGATGAGCTGCAACTGTCTGACTGTCTTTTTAGGAAGGCCAGTGAGGAGGCCGTTACAGTAATCCACTCTGCTGCTGATAAAAGCATGAACAAGTTTCTCCAAATCTTCACGGAACAGTGAAGATTTAGAGAAAGAACATACAGAACAGCACAGAGTCGTGCTGCTAGCAATTGATTTATGTAATTTTAGTAAGATTTATTTAAATTAAGCAAGCTGAACTCATTCTGTACTGTACAGGAGACACGCACGGAGGAGAGTAATTGCCAATGGTCTGCAGTCAGTCAGGACTCAGAACACAATGCGATGGAGAAAAGCATGTCAAATTGCACGTAAAAAAAAAAAAAACGCAAAACTGCGAGGCCACGAAAAGTGAACTGCGTCAAAGCAAGGGATCACTGTGTTGCATTAAACAAATGCTTAATGGGAACCTCAATTTTGAAAATGTGCAAGATGGGGAAGAGAGGAGAGTAGGGTGAGGTGGAGTAAACAGTTCTGAAGTTGAATGAGATATATATACTATTGTACAAGGCATGGGAGGCAGGCATGCTAAGAAGGACATTTAAGGAAACCTCCTTTAGCATTAGTTGCTAACAAATGTCTTAAGGCCTGGATATTGAGGTTTATGTACACAACTCCAACTTTCTGGCCTTTCTTACACTGCCCTAAACCTCACTCCTATCCGGGTCACTGCACCATATATTCTTAAAAATACTAATATTCAGTTTAAAGTGCAATAAAAATGCTTAACTAGGTTAACTAGGCAAGTTAGAGTAATAAGCAAAGTCATTGTATAAAAGTTTGTTTTGTAGACAATCAGAAAAAATATACTAAAGGGGGCTAATAATATTGACCTCAATGTTTTTAAAAATAAATTAAAAACATTTCATTCTAACCCTAATAAAACAAATCAGAGTTTCTCCATAAGAAAAAATATTATAGGAAATACTGTGAAAAATTATTTGCTCTGTTAAACATCTGTTATCATATGAGAAATATTTGAAAAAATGAAAGAGAAACATGAAAGATAGATCTTATATTAAGTGCCCCTGAAAACTTGACATGCTAGCAAAACCGAAATGTCATAAATGATTCACTTATCAACATCTGATCATATTCGGTTGACTGAAACACAAACCTAAAGGTGCATTGAATTGTTCTGCTCTAGAAGAAAAGGGGGTTCAACTTCCAAACAGCGTGGCTCTTGTTATTTAATCTCTGAAATGAATTCATCCCGCAAGCCTTGAATTATAAATAATGAAGTCTCATTACTTGCAAACGCTGCAGCAGAAATCTCCCCCTAACCCGCAGCAAGATTTATGGCAGATCTAGTCTGGTTTATGAATGGGAATCTGTGTCTTTGCCCACGCAGACTCAAAAAGAGAGACACAGACAGAAATAACTCGGGCTTCTGCTCTCGTTTTAAAGTCCTCCCACCTTTTCGAGCCGTTTCAGAAGGACAGAAGGCTGTGACGTGCGCTGACGTGTAATTGTTGATTAATTCCTCAAAGATAAAATGCAGTTTAAAAGATCACTTGTTATTTTTCAGATTTAATCTGCAGTTTTTACAATTACTAATATTATCAGGATATAATTTGACTGAATGTACTTCTATTCATTTACATAGTTCATAAGTTCATTGCTTGTTTTCAGGCTGTGCATCATGTGCTTCAGAGGAAGGAAATTTGACCTTTTTTTAAAACAAATAATTCACATGACTCATTCATTCATTTTTTCTTTATTTTAATCTCTTCCTCATCAGTGGTTGCCACAGCGGAATGAACCGCCAACCTATCCAGCATATGTTTTACACAGCGGATGCCCTTCCAGCTGCAACCCAACACTGGGAAACATTCATACACACTCATTCACGCATACACTACAGCCAATTTAGTTTTTTGTTCAATTCACCTATAGTGCATGTCTTTAGACTGTGGTGAAACCGGAGCACCCGGAGGAAACCTACACCGACATGGGGAGAACATGCAAACTCCACACAGGAATGCCAACTGACCCAGTTGAGACTCGAACCAGCGACCTTCTTACTGTGAGGCAACAGTGCTAACCACTAAGCCATGGTGTCGCCCGAGCTCACATGACTAATTTAGCTAATTTGTTTACTTGATACGTAATCTAGCTAATGGTGAATTGACTAATATTTACATCCTAATTAGGCCCACACAGAATCTGTGCCTGTAGAAATTCTGCAGATTTCAGACCCGATTAATATATTCTATTTATTTATGAATGTAAATGTGAGTAAATAAAATTGATTCAATTTTAATATTAATTTCAGTCATTTTATTGACTGATTTGTGTTCAATACAATTTGTAAAGTGATTCTTTTAATGTCATTTAGTAGTTGTAGTATTTTAGAAACTAGCTTTGTTTACCAAACAAGAGGTTCTAATTGGATTTGCATTATAAACCTTAAATAAAAGTTTTTTTTTGTGTTAAGCTCCTATAATCCTAAAACCATTCAAAATGTATCCTCTTAATTATTATTGTTTTTAAAATTCTGTGCAGAAATAGCAAAAAAAAAGGTCAGATTCAGTCTAGCCTTGATTCATATTGCACTTAACAGAGATACAGTAGGAGCAAATTTTCATAAAATGTCTTTATCATGATATCAATGAGTGAAAAGTGAATATTTAAATATGTAATTATTAATGCTGGGAAAAGATTCATAGTGATCAATTTCATCCAAAATAAAAATGCTATCTGAAATGTTCTTCTAAAATGAGCATTTTCTCTGTCTCCCATGTTTATATGTTGTTATATGACTTTAAAGGCAATGAAAATAACCTATTCTTCACCATAAAAATTAAATATCTGAAACCACACACACACACACACACACACACACACACACACACACACACACACACACACACACACACACACACACACACACACACACACACACACACAAATAATAATAAAAATAGAAAAATGCTCATTTTAGATGAAGATTTCTGATGCCATTTAGAGGCTTTTGCATCTAAACTCCTCATATATTATACTTTATACTGTATTCAGTTGAAGTCAGAATTATTAGTCCCCCTTTTTAAATATTTCCCAAATAATGTTCAACAGAGCAAGGAAATGTTCACAGTATGTCTGATAATATTTTTTCTTCTGAAGAAAGTCTTATTTGTTTTATTTAGGTTAGAATAAAAGCAGTTTTTAATTTTTTAAAACTAATTTTAAGGTCAATTAATAGAACCTTTAAGCTTTTTTTTCGATTATCTACAGAACAAACCATCGTTATGCAATAACTTGCCTAACCTGCTAACCTCATTAACCTAGTTAAACCTTTAAATGTCACTTTAAGCTGTATAGAAGTGTCTTGAAAAAATATCTAGTCAAATATTATTTACTGTCATCATGGCAAAGATAAAATAAATCAGTTATTAGAAATGAGTTATTAAAACTATTATGTTAAGAAATGCTGAAGAAATCATCTCTCCATTAAGCAGAAATTGAGGGGGAAAAACAGCCAGGCTGATAATTCAGGGGGATTAATAATTCTGACTAGTAATAATTCTGAAAGATAATACAATTAATTTCAAGCAAAATATTGCAAAAAAAAAAAAAAAAATTACAATCTAAAAAGTTTCAATTTGTATTTTATAAATTGTTTTGAAATGTTACTTTTTTTTCTTAAAATTTTTCTATTTTTAAAAAATTTGTATTTAATATTTTTCTATAACATATAAATTTGAATGTACTAGTTTTTGGAGCGTTATCATAAGTTATTTTGTTAGATGAGCTCCAGATTTGGTTTCAGTACTGACTAATCTAATGTATATGCACAATTATAATATTGTATAGCTTCCTATTAAAAGTATGAATTTTAAAAGACAGATTAGTGTACTTATATATGCTGAGCACTATATATGTGTATATATATATATAATATATATCAATTAAAGATATTTAAATCATATCTAAATATAAATCAACGTCTTCTCAAATATATACAGTGAATAATTACATTTTATACATATATTAGGTAAAAACAAACTTTTATTTTGGATGCAATGAATCATGATTACTCTTTGCCCAGCACTAGTAATGATGTTTTAAATGCATTTATTTGTATATGGTTTGTCCAATTTTAACATTAAAAAGGTAATTTTAAGATGAATGAAATTAATAAGTTTGATGCTTGGTTTGAGAATCAAGTTAAAATCATGACCTTTTGTTAGAGAGGTCACAAATTTCAAATTGCATATTTGATAAGTAACCTAGAACTAATGTAAAATCTTCAATATTTTATGCATTTTCCTTAAATAATAAATATGTTTGAAGTCGTAATTCACTGAAAAGCCATCAGCATACACTTAGAAACTTACATTTCACAAACAAATACAAATAAATGACACGTACTGTAACATTATTAATTAAAGATGAAATCTCATTTGTAATGTCGTGATCTGTACTGCAACTTTACACATAAAAAGCCATAATATGACATTTTTAATCAGGATTGAGTGTGGACTTTTATTTTACTATCATTAAGTAACTATTGTTGTTTTCATTATTGTTTTTACTTTTTATATTTAATTAAATAATACAATAATAGTAAAACAAACACTATTCAAACAAAAATTACTTTAGTTTTATGCTTTTAATTTGAGTTGGCTGTAATATTAACCTTGACTGTATGTGCACATCTCTCAGTCTCTCAGCCAGGTGAAAATATGCAAATAAGGAGGCACCATTTGGCTGAAATTCATTAAAATCTAATTAATCTTCACACAGATCTGTTACATCACTCTCTATTGATCTCTGTGCCGGCGGCTCTGCCAATATCCCGCATCTTCAAACTTCATCTTTTTGATTTGAAAAGCCCTCTAAATCACCTTCAGTGTGGAAAACCAGAGCTTAGATTGGAAATACAAGCTTGTGCAGTCATGCAGAAGAAGATTTACTGGCTTTTCAGAGTAAATGAATTAAGGAACAAATATATATATTTTAAATTAAATGGATGTAAAATATTAGCCCTTCTGTTAATTTTTTTTTCTTTTTTAAATATTTCCCAAATTATGTTTAACAGAGCAAGGAAATTTTCACAGTATGTCATATAATATTTTTTCTTCCGTAAAAAGGATTATTTGTTTTATTTCGGCTAGAATGAAAGCAGTTTTAAATTTTTTTCAAACCATTTTAAGGTCAAAATTATTAGCCCCCTTAAGCAATATTTATTTTTGATTGTCTACAGAACAGTACAATACAATGACTTGCCTAATTAACCTAACATGCCTAATTATTCTGGTGGCCGAGAGAGCTTAACATGCTGCAATTTAAGAAAACACATGCAATTACAAAAATGCCAACAAATTGAGAAAAGGTTTGCACATTGCAAATTTCCACAATACAAACACATAAAAAAACACGCTGCATTTTTTTTAAAAACACAAACAATTTACGAAAATGCCTGCAAATTCTTTCAAACACTTTCATATAGCATGGAGCACAATGGAAAAGGGACCACAAAACATGACACACCCGGCTATTTACTGTAGGTCATGGTTATTTAGGCTAATAAAATACAAAAGAGAAGGGAATCAGGATGGTAAAATAAACAACAAAAAACTCACCCTCAAAGATCATCTACAATCTCACTGAGCAATAGGCTGCGATCAAAATCGCATACTTCCATACTTTAAAGTACGCTAAAAACAGTATGCAAGCGAGTAGTATGTCCGAATTCATAGAATTCAAAAAACATTACATGCCAGAAGTACATAGATGACCTACTACTTCCAGCGAGATTCTGAAGTGCCGATTCGATGCACGCTACGCTATGCCATGATGCCCCGCGAGAGAATTCATGAATAGGAGTAAAACAACACAACTTACACGGGTAGGTCACATGACCATGACAGATTCCGAGCTTCATTCATACTACTCACATTCATACTGTATAGAACGTACTTTCCTAACAGCCTAACAGTTCCTAACAGTACATTTAAATGCAGTACCTACTGAGTAGTAGGCATTTTGGATGCAGCTATAGTGCTTCCTAAATCGCAAACTTATGCACTATTCTACGCTATTTTGTAGTACAAATAGTGTAAGTAGTGCATTCACACTGAAAACTCTAAAAAATAATATTTTAATTACCCGGACGATGCACTTATTCAACCGGTAAATGAAGTGTTTTATGGTGGACACTTCACACTCTCAACGACCGCAGTTTTGCTCACTTAGCGGAAGGGGCGGCGCTATCAGGGAAACATGTTGGAGTACTTTGTTTATTTTGGATTGTGAAAGCAAAATTTTCCAATGTGAGTGGTTATAGCGCCTCCCAATGGTGAATGCAATTATACTCATGTCAGATGTTATTTGGTACTTTGATCATTTATTTCACTAATTTGGCGACCGTTCAACATCAACAGGGAAACGGGTCGAATTTCCGCTTAGTAAAAAAACCATTAGTGTTTCATTTAGTACGACACTTCATACATACACTATGCTGTTGTGTGTGTAAATGCATAAGTACATAATGCATAAGTGTATAGTGTACCCTTTGGGACGCTTCTGAAGTCACAGCACAGCGGCATCTGTCATGTTTTTGGGTCCCCTCGAAACATTTACGCTGTGTTTTATTCTTTTTGCAAGTGTTGTGAGAATGCACCGCTTTTTCGTAGTTTGTTTGCGATGTGAGAAAATCCAACGCATTTATTATTTGTTTGCGTTAGGGCTCAACAATATATTGCATCAATATAACAACATGTGAATCCGCAATAGTCACATCACAGAATTAGATTGTTTATTAAAGATTAAAAAAATATGTAAAATATTATTTATACAATGATGGTGACCATGCTATTTTATGTTTGATTTTTGTCCTTGAATACTGTTATACTTCCTGGAGCTTTTTTATTTATTTATTTTTTTACAAATTTGCTCATATTTATATATGCTTGTATTTATTATGTTTTACAGCAGGGGTGCCTAAACTTTTTCTTAAAAAGGGCCAAAACCAAACTTGATTGAGGGCTGTTGGCCGAAGTTAAATATATTGTATTACATTAGGTATTACATAAATTTGCTAATTTATTAGCGTATTATTTAAAAGTAACTAGAAAAGGTTGCTTTGAAACAAATTAAATTATTATGCGGTATCATTTTTAACCTTTTCTAATCAATTTATTATAGTAAAACACAAACAATCCCATTTATAACACAATGGAGCTAATTACTAAATACACTAGTCGAGCTGCTCCTGCTTTTGCCTTGATTTGCTTACCGATGTCCTGTGCAATGTTTTCTATGTCAACTGACAGAATTTACATTTTAGAAGTCAGATTAATATGAAACATTTAATTTTACTTGGCTTTTTGAGAAGCAAAAGGGTATACATTAAGTTAAAAATGACGATCTCTGTGAAAGGCTTTCACCCGAACCAACTCCCCATCATTCTCCCTTTCTTCTCAGATAGGATGGTGGGCCAAACCAAAGGTTACCATAGGCCAACTTTAGCCCGCGGGCCCTACTTTGGCCATTTCTGTCACTTGGTCATCCCAATCGATCTAAATGAATGTAATCTTTTCAAATAGAGCTAGCTATTCAAACCATCAGGTATAGTTTAGCCTTTAAATGTCACTTTAAGCTGAATACTTGTATCTTGAAAAATATCTAGTCAAATATCTAAACATTATGTACTGTCATCATGACAAAGATAAAAGAAATCAGTTATCAGAAATGAGATATTAAAACTATTAGGTTTATAAATGTGTTGAAAAAAATCTTCTCTCCCTTAAACAGAAAAATATACAGGGAGGCTAATAATTGTGACTTTTTTTACTCTAAATATATGGGTCTGATTTCAGTGGTTACAGAGTAAAGCTTCAAAGCCCTGGTCACCATCCAGATAAAGTAAGAGCATTATGGTTAGTGCTATTTTTAGTCACGGGATCGATTGGGCCTGAGGGAACTGTCTAATGAACAAGCCTGGCCAGACACGGTTACAGCACACAGATTTTTGTCCTGATACAGTTATGAACAAAAGCAGGAGAAATCAGCAAGCGGAGACACAGAGAGAAAGCAGAAGGAGATAATAAAGAGATCCCTGTGGGTTACAGGAAAAAAGAGGATGAAGCGGAGAAGTTCAGGTGCACAATTAACAATGCCATAAAAGAAGTACAATTTCCTGTTTTCTTTTCTGTTTGAATGGAGGATCCAGGTGTGGACGCAGCTTATACTAATATTATTGTTGCTCTTTTGATGCATCACAAAAGTAAATCTGACTGTATCGATGATTAATGGACTTTCTGACGCAATTGTTTGTGTGCTTTGGAGTCTTGAAGTCATTTATTGTCTAATACAAAACAGTTTGTGTGTGTGTGTGTGTGTGTGTGTGTGTGTGTGTGTGTGTGTGTGTGTGTGTGTGTGTGTGTGTGTGTGTGTGTGTGTGTGTCACTGCAGCCGTTTTATATATTATATATTTGGCTTGTGTTGTTTTTGCACAAAAAATAACTTCAAAAATGCATGTAAGATCAATGTTATCTGCTCTCTCTAAACAAATTGCATTTTGATGCTTGTTCTAGCCATTTATGTATGTAAAATGAGCATAAACAACAATTCTTGAGATTTTTATTTTTATTTTTGGTACAACTTAATTTTTTTATGTTCAATCGACTTTAATTTGTTAAACTTAAATTATTTGTGTGGGGTTTGTATACACCAGGGGTGTCCAAAGTCTGTCTTGGAGGGCCGGTGTCCTGCTGATTTTGGCTCCAACTTACTTCAACACACCAGCCTGGAAGTTTCTAGTATACCTTGTAAGAGCTTGTTTAGCTTGTTCAGGTGTGTTTGATTAGGGTTGGAGGTAAACTCTCTAGGACACTGGCCCTCAAGGACCGAATGTGGGCACCCCTGGTGTACACCTTATAAAATGCTGGCTTCCACATTATTCCTTCATGTTGTTCCAACACAAATTGATTATGTTAACTTAATCATTTGTACAAATTAAAGTGGTTTGAACTTTAAACAATTAGGTTGCCCCAAAAAAACTTCAGGAATTTTGTAGACTCTAGGCATGGGCCGGTATAAGATTCTGACGATATGATAACCTTGGATAAAAATATCACGGTTTCACGGTATTTTTTTACTTGCCCAATTAAAATTAAAATTCAGTTATTTTTTAGCCACATATTTTAAATAATGTCAAAACAAGCAAATTCTAGTTATATACATATTTTTACTAGCCCAACCTTTCTTAAAAAAAGAAGTGTTAAAAGCTATAATAAACAAAATGTATGCACGGCATAAATAACATTTTTTAAAATGTAATTTTGTTTTCTAATGTTCAATAAAATATTTTCAGAATTCTGAGGTCTAAATCATGGTTAATATTTATTTTGAGGGTAACTACACCTTTAACTTCTAGATTATGTTAAAATGCTATTTAAAAAAAAACTGTACATTTTTTGGTGATATTTACTGTATTTAATCAACACTCACAATGATATACTAATCTAAGAGTCTATTGAAAATTAAAGCAAAACAGAATATTTTTAAAAAATGCAATCTTGCATAAAAAATATTAAGGACAATCAGAATGTCTCAGTTTTAAAAGCTATAATAAAAAACATTTACGCACAACATAAATTTATCCATGAAAACATGAACTCCCCTCTCGCCCTTCTAACGGGAGGGAGACCCGGGCTCGAGGATATTACGAGTTCATGGCTCTCCCGGGACAGCATGCCAAATAAGCTTTATTTATTGAGTGTGAACTCTTGAAGTGGTCTTTAGTTGATTGGATATAGCTATATTCATTAGTGAAGAAGCTAATTATAAATGCAGAGAAGTACTGGGATCTGATTATTCACATGGGAGGATGTGTAGAGATGAAAATGAAGTGTGTTTATGCATGCTGTCAGTGATTTATCTGTCATTTATGGCCTGTTAGAAAAGTGTGGCTAAGTTTATTTCAGAATAAATGCCTCAACTCAAACGATTCTGTATTTCCCTCTGTTGCCCATATGGTTTTGGTGAAGTATAGCTGACAACATGTCTGGATGTCTTCACTGTGATGGAACCAACATCTGCTTCTGTCTCTGCCTGTAAAAATAGCCGTCAGATGCTTGAATGCGTGCGAGTTGCGTGCAAGCCGCATGACTCGAAATGTGAATGAATGGAAAAAAGCTCAGGATGACAAGAGATCTGGGTTTTTGGGTCTTCGCCTGAGTCTCATGGTAGCTTTCTGATAACCTGTATAATGAGGTCGGAGACAGTAGATCGAGGCCTTATTACATCTTCCTATAACGTAAGACTGTACGTTCTCTGGAGTTTTACTGTAGGATGTGAAGTATGAATTGAATCAGGTTTTATGATAATTTTTTTTTTCTTCATTTCTGGTGTGATTTTGTGTGAAATTTGTAAAAAATTATAGATTTGGAGATTATTTGTCTGTGTCCTTTTTAAAGCAAGTGCTGTTTCATCCAATGTTCTGCTTATCATACTGAAAATGAATGTGTAGCGTGCTCTAAAATGCTTGAATGTTGGGTCAAATGCATCCATTCATTCATACATTCATTTTCTTTTTGGCTTAGTCCCTTTATTAATCTGGTGTTGCCACAGTAGAATGAACCACCAACTGATCCAGCATATGTTTTACGCAGTGGATGCCCTTCCAGCTGCAACCCAGTACTGGGAAACACCCATAGACACTCATTCACACTCATACACTACAGACAATTTTAGCTTACCTAATTCACCTATAGCGCATGTCTTTTGACTGTGGGGGAAACCAGAGCACCCGCATGAACACGAGGAGAATGTGCAAACTTAACACAAAAATGCCAACTGACCCAGCTGGGGCTCAAACCAGCGACCTTCTTGCTTGCTTCTACCATTCTTGATCACTCAATCATCATATTTGAAGGATCATGTGAGACATACTGGAGTAATAATGCTCAAAACTTCAGCTTTGATTCACAATGATGGTAAATCATATGATGGCTAATGCGGGACCAGCCATGGTCAATCATGAACTCATTTCGAGAGGATCACGTGTTTATGATTGACCATGGCTGGTCCCGCATTAGCTATCATATGATTTACCAATCAGACAAATCCAAACGGACATAAATGAACAGGCGCCTCATGTATCAACGCTGCGTACGCACAAAAACTTTGCGTACGCCAGGTTTCATTCTCAGAATCGCTCGCGTTTGGATTTACTAACGATGAACTGAACGTGGGAATGTGCGCAGCTCCACGGCAGCTTTATGGCTGGCGTTCGCACATTTTTTGTGCGTGTCTGTTTTATTTCCATTGGCGACTCCTAGAGGCAGTTGTGTTAAATTGCACTCTACAAAGTGTCTTTGAGCCTTGCAATGGCAGCTGTATGAGACGGGTTCATCTAGCAGGTATATAAGGTTTCCATACCATACAGTTGACCAGCCAAACATTAAAGCGCAATTTGCAGCAGTCGCCGGTTTCCCCATTGTAATGGGAGCGATATACTGCACGCACATTGCTATAAAGGCACCACCTGAAGATGAATTTGCATATGTGAATCAGAAACATTTCCATTCAATAAATGTGCAAATAAAATGTGATGCACAGATTTATTAATGATTCCTACTTGTCTTTCTCGTGATAAATAGTAGGCAAAATCTGATATGTAGCGGGGGAAAAAAAGAAGAATGAGTTCATCAGACGCTGGATTTGAACCGAGTTCATGCTCAAACGTGTCAAAACATGTTAACATGCGTTTTACGAGCTGCGCCACTGAGACCGTTAAGGGTTCTAAAACATTTTACACCTATAAATCACACCATTTTTCTTTTAACTCCACAGTGCGATGTTCAGATCCAACTGTGTTAACCGCATCAGCTAAACTCTCCCCACTCTATTTTTTTTTTTTTGTTAATTCCGGAGGACAAACTTGCAAATAACACCGTTTTCCTTCGGTCTACCAAAAAGCTGCACCTCCTGCTTCCGAAAGCAGCACCTCCAATTCACATTCTGTTCATAGTTTCTCTTCTTGCTTGCTTTTGCCATTGCTTTTTCTATGGGTTTTGCCAAAGTAGAGTCATTAGCATATTCATACGGGGGAGGAGGCAGGGAGGGGTTTTGTGCTCGTGCATGTTGCGCTCAGTTTCACGTTCATTCGGATGTACAAAAGAATATGCGTGGGATTCGGCGTACGCAGTGTTTCATACATCTGAATTTTTTTCTGCGTACGCACATTTACAGCTTTGTGCGTACGAAATGTTTTAGTATGATTTCCACGCAAGTCTTCGTAGATGAGGCCCCAGATCTTCGCCTTGATGAATTCCCCCATTCACCCCTACTCCTCCCTCTCTTTCCTAGATTAATCCAGGACAGGGTGACACGGTGACTCAGTGGTTAGCAGTGGTTAGTCTCACAGCAAGAAGGTTGCTGGATTGAGTCCTGGCTGGGCCAGTTGTCATTTCTGTGTGGAGTTTGCATGTTCTTCCCATGCTCGCGTGAGCTCCCCCTAAGTATTCTCCCACAGTTCAAAGAAATGCTATAGTTAAATTGAATAAACTAAATTGGCACAGTATATGAGTGTTTTAGTATTGGGCATTCACTGCATAACTATATGCTGGTATAGTTGGAGGTTCATTTCAGATAGACAGATAGACAGACTGATAGGCAGACAGCTATACTGATTGACATACAGTACAGACTGATAGACAGTTAGACAGACAGAGAGAGATCAACAGACAGACTTATAGACAAACAGACAGACAGATTGATAGGCAGACAGCTATACTGATCGACATACAGTACAGACAGACAGACAGATCAACAGACAGACTTCTATACAGACAGACAAATTGATAGACAGCCAGACTGATCGACATACAGACTGATAGACAGGCAGAGATATCAACAGACACACTGATCAACAGACAGATTGACAGACTGATAGACAGACAGACTGATCAACAGACGGACAGATTGATAGACAGCCAGATAGACATACAGTACATACTGATAGGCAGACAGAGAGATCAACAGACAGACAGACTGACAGACAGCCAGACTGATAGACTGCTATACTGATCGACATACAGTACAGTCTGATAGACGGACAGACAGAGAGATTAACAGACAGACTTATAGACAGGTAGACAGATTAATAAACAGCCTGACTGATAGACATACAGACTGATAGACAGGCAGAGATATCAACAGACACACTGATCAACAGACAGATTGACAGACAGACAGACTTATAGACAGACAGACTGATAGACAGACAGACAGACAGACTGATCAACAGCCAGGCTGATAGACAGACAGCTATACTGATCGACATACAGTACAGACAGACAGACAGACAGAAAGACAAATTGATAGACAGCCAGACTGATCGACACACAGACTTGTAGTTAAACAGACAGACTGATCAACAGACAGCCAGACAGATAGACAGACAGACAGAAAGACAGACAGACAGACAGACAGACAGACAGACAGACTGATTGACACACAGACAGACAGACAGACTAATTGACATACAGACTGAAAAGTCACTTTTTTAAATTGCTTATTTATTTAGCAAAATTACTGTTTTTACTGTGATCATAAGATATAAAAAAAAAAATAATAACCCCAAACCTTTGAATAGAATTATCACTTTACTATCTCCAGAAATGATTTGATTTTATGTGTTAAGAAAGTAGTTCTTGGTAAAAAAAAAAAAAAGAGAAGTATTTAATGGTAATGTACGTTTTTTTTTAAATAAATTAACCCCCCAAAAAACCAAACAAAAACCAAACAAAAACAAAAGAAACCCACAACAAGACCATTAACAAACTTTACTGTACTAACTTTACCGTTACTATTAACATTTTGACACTTCTGACCAACTATTGGTAGGATTTACTTAATAAACAGTAAAAAAAAAAGGAATAAAAAGTCATGAAGTCCCTGATTTTAGTATCTGTCCTTACTGAACAGACATTTGCATGCACGTCCCTTTCAGATGCTAAATTATACAAATCGTATACAAAGTGAAATAGTCATCCTGTTTTTGATTTTGATAGATACAGCACTTCTAAATCTAAACAAATGACCTGTTCATCCATATTTTATTAATTCAACACCAGAGTTCCTTTGAAAGAGTTTCAGTCCACTTGTAATGTGATGATCATGGTTCGAATGGCAGCGTTTCACTTTTTCAAATGAACCAATCGCACTAGAGTGTTTTAATCAAACCAAATGTCCCAAGTGCCAACAACACATCCTGATTTGCTCAGCGTCAGTAGAAATACTCACATAACTTTCCATTCTCATCTGCAGCCTCATGCTGATTTAGTTCAACTAGCTGTGTACGAGGTAGATTTGTATTTATAACACCCAAGTACAACATTTAGGTTGAGTGTTTTTTTGACTTGGGTAACCTACTGTCCAGCTGGAACCACATAGCGCCACTTTACCACCTGTTCAGATCCTCATGCGGTGGCAAGATTTGCATGGACACACACCACTTGTTTATTGATTGATTCAGGTGCTTCGCGTGTAGAGTTACAAACGCTTTCTGTGCCACATCTGATCATGTTCCCCTCAGATAGCCACTGACCTGGATTCAGTCCCTGTGTTTTTTTTTTTCTCCAGAAATGTCTGGTACTAAAAGAGAACAGTTTCAGAGATCTGCTTGTGGTGCAATGCTGCAGATGGGAGCAAAGAGAACACGCAGCTGAAATTCATAATTAAACCGGTCCCCGTTTAGTTTCGAAGGTCTCCTGCTGTAGGCCTACATGCATTCAAGGTCAAAAAGCACTTTCATTTACTCATGATATACTTCTTTTTTTATTTTGCTTTATTAGGTTCATCTTAGATCAGACAGATAATGATACAATAAATGCAATATACAGTTGGGATCAGAATTATTAAGCCCCCTTTGATTTTATTTTTTTTGTTTTTTTTTTAAATCTCCCAAATGATGTTCAACAGAGCAAGCAAATTTTCACAGTATGTCTGATAATATTTTTTTATTCTGGAGAAGGTCTTATTTGTTTTATTTCGGCTAGAATAAAAGCAGTTTTTAATTTTTTAAAAAACATTTTAGGGTCAAAATTATTAGCCCCTAGATTTTTCCTAATAGTCTACAGAACAAACCATCTTTATATAAATAACTTGCCCAATAGTCTAACCTGCCTGGTTAACCTAATTAACCTAGTTAAGCCTAAATAAATAAACCTAGTTAAATGTCACTTTAAGCTGTATAGAAGTGTCTTGAAAAATATCTAGTAAAATATTATTTACTGTGCCCATGACAAAGATAATGTAAATCGGTTATTAGAGATACGTTATTAAAACTATTCTGTTTAGAAATGTTGAAAAAAATCTTCTCTTTGTTAAGCAGAAATTGGGAAAAAAATAAATGGGGGTTCTAATAATTTAGGGGGTTAATAAATCTGACTGCATAACATGCCATATTGTCTGCAAGGACAATAAAAGACAGACTAAGTCATCGGTTAGAGGTGATTGCTCGGTTAAACTCAAGAGAACTGCTATTGGACAATCAGTTTTTTTTAGTCAGATACCAGTGCATATTAGAGAGAGTACCACTTTTAATCATTTTAAAACTGTTCCTAATGTAATTTTGATTTTATTGACTATGATATATTGTATTTATTGTACTGTAAGTGTATATTGTACTGTTTAAAAATTATTTTAGTATTGTTAAACTAAACTTGTTACAACTTCCTGCCTAGGGACTACAGATGTAACGTAGCTGTGTAGCTAACTCTGGCACAACATGTCATGTTGTACACTGTCCCTGTATATAAAAATAAAATAAATAACAATAAATAAATAAAAATAGATATCATGCACTGATACAATTTACCAAACAATAAATCATCAGGAAAACAAGGATTATACTCCATAATTATACACTAAAAAGTATATAAATAATAAGGTAAATATCACACACACACACACACACACACACACATATATATATATATATATATATATATATATATATATATATATATATATATATATTTATATTTATATATATATATATATATATATATATATATATATATATATATATATATTTATATTTATATATATATATATATATATATATATATATATATATATATATATATATATAGTGCGCAGAATAATTGAATACACCCCATTTTGAAAATGAATATTTGTATGCATTTCTCAGTGAATATGTGCAATGTATTTTGGTGCTTTAAAACAAAACAGATTTATTAAACAGATATTTATTAAAATAATATTAGTCACCAAACATATTTAGAAATTTAAAGATAATACAATTAAGCATGATTTTTTAGCAAAAAAGCATGTTCTCATTTTAGCCAGAATCGTGCAGCTCTACTACTCGGCTCACATATTGATTTTAGCGTACTAAATAGTAAGTGATTTCAGACGCAGCCATTGTATGTACGCTAAAAAAATAATTTATTGGATTTACAAAATGTTTTTTAGGTAAGTGGTTGCATTTTTTATGGGCTGAATTGAAACAAAGAACTTAAGTTGAACATTACTAGCTTTAATTTGTTTAGTTTCAGTCTGTAAGTTGTTTGTAATCACCTACTTTAATGGGAAGTTCGGATCATTTTACTGACTCAGACATTTGAGTCTTGTTCAGTGAGATGAATAAATCTTTTTTTTAATAATTTAGTTCCTTTCATTTAATTCGCCAAAATATTATTAAAATGATAAATGATGAGTTGCTTCCAAATTCATCTACAACTACACCAAACATTGATCACACTACAAACAAGTCATAACTTGAATGGTATAAGAGAGAAAATAATCGAAAAAACTCATCTACTGTATATAAGTACTGTGAACTTACTCCATTTAAGTTGAAGTAATGAGGTATTTAATTAACTTATTACCTTCAACACTGAGTTCAAAACTCTTTTCAAATGAGTAGAATTAAGTTTCAGTCAATTTTGAGTTAGCTACCATCATTTCATTTGATAAAGTTACAATCTGACACCTTTTCTTTACTATAAGTACTCTCTCTCTCAGTTGTTTCCACACAGAGGACAGGACTTGATCTAATTTTATCCATGCTTTTTTGCTCTCTTATGATCTCTTCATCCAAAGAAACTGATCAACCCCGCCCCCCCCTCTTTAACAGTTTCTATGACGATGTGATCCAGTTGCTTAGTAACAGCCTGATCTGTGGTGACGTCATTGTGGCCACTAGTGTGTGTGTGTGGAGTTCAGTTCGAGAGGTATAGACGTAGGGTAAGTGGTTTAGGACACGGCTCTCTTCTTCTTATCTGTTAAGCCTATATTGACACACACTTGCACATAAAGCCACACAAACACACTCATAAATAAGCACGCAGACGTGTCCCGCATACTCAAGCCATTCTCAGTGACCTCCAGCATATGTTTCAGGCCGAGACAGAGACATAGCAGGCGTGTAATCAGCAATCACTCATGTGTCGCTTGTCGTCCTGCAGTTTGTCGTATGGACGTAACTGATTTTCCACCTCATTGCATGTGTAAACCGTGCTTAATTAGCCATGGTGTTCAGTGTGTAACAGCTTTCTATTGTCTGGAGGGCCGTTTTGCCCCCTCTGTTCCTCTACCCTCTGTTTCGCCTCCTGTCCGACAAAACGGCCAGATACCCCGCCTTTGGCATATGGCCTCGTTTAACGCAAATGATTCAGTCAGCAGAATTTCCTTTGTTTCCTGCTGAGTTCAAATCCAAATCTGGATTAACAGCCCAATCTAAGATGCAGGTTTAATCTGGAGTTCAGTAATGTTCTCGTCAATTGCATTAGTAAAAAATGTGCTGCAATAGTGCTGCTGTGCTTTTATTTGAGCCATTTATATTTAGATATGTGACCCTGAATGACAAAAGTAGTTTAATTTTGTATGGGGATATTTTTGGTAATAACCAAAAACCAGGGCCGGATTGGGACTCCTTTTCAGCCCTGGAGTTTCAAGCCTCAGACCGGCCCACCCCAGTTCACGACTGACTATATTAAAATAAGGTCATTTTTAAATCAGTTTCTAATGACACTATCACGTCTTTTTTTGTTTGTTGAGAAAACAGCTGCTTTAGAACTTCAAATGTTCAACAACCCTAACAGTATTATATGTCTTAACAATAAAAATGAAAAAAAAAACAAATTACTCAGACGAGGATCGAACCCGGGTCTGCGACATCGTAAACTAACATAATATCCACTGAACCACAACAGCTATTCATTGAGTGGTGACTCATCTAAGTTATATCATTATTAACTTGCTGCGGTAAAATAATGAATAAAAAGGCTGTGGTCAAGTAAATAAATAACTAAATAAATTTAAAAAGTGTGGCTGCTGAGAGCAGATTCTGGAGCTAGGGACACCGGCCCTCGCGGCCAAAAAACGGACCAGCCCACTGGGAATTCTCCCGGTCCTCCCGATTAGCCAATCCGGGCCTGCCAAAAACCCATTGGGCCGAAGGGCACTGTTGCCTCACAGGTAGAAGGTCACTAGTTCGAGCCTCGGCTGGGTCAGCATTTCTTTGTGGAGTTTGCATGTTCTCTCTGTGTTGGCGTGGGTTTCCTCAGAGTGCTCCGGTTTTTCCCAACAGTCCAAAGACATGTGCTAGGGCTGTGCGATATGGGCAAAGAAACCTATCACGATTTTCTTAGACAACATTGCGATTTTAATCACGATTTTGTCACAGACCGACGGAATCTGTGTTTACAGTGTGAATCTGAAACATATTTCAAAAGAAAAACAATTAGATCTTCATCATGTTAAGTCCTGAAGTGTATCTAAAACAGACATAAAATAAAAATCTCCTAGTAAAGCTGTAACAAACTGTCTCTAGAACGGACCTCAGCAGTGTCGGCCTGTTGGGTTGAGTGGCCCTGGGCGAGATAAAATAAATTGGGCGCGCTGATGTAAAAACAGTAAAAAAGCAACAAAAAAAAAAATACTAATTTTAATATTTAAGTGTATACATTGTTATTAACTGTAACATATTTAACCTTTAATACATATGTTTAAAATATTTACTCATTTAACCAAATAAGTTTGCAAGTATTACAAAG
The DNA here is from genome assembly GCF_052040795.2 of Danio rerio. NCBI lineage: Eukaryota > Metazoa > Chordata > Actinopteri > Cypriniformes > Danionidae > Danio > Danio rerio. The sequence continues at coordinate 38,517,329 of NC_141030.1, read as the reverse complement.
TACTACTAGATAATGTATTGTAATAATGTATGCATAGAGGAACATTACTTTGAGCTCGCTTTTTTCCTCTGCTTTTCTTTCATTTCAGCTCCGGAAAGATGCCGTTTGGATGGCATTTCAAATGGAAATTCAATTAAGATCGATTACAAACAGCCATGACACTTGTGATGTTATAGTACTTAAGACTTCTTCAGGTTTATATCGAACGTTAGCAATTTAGAGAGATATGTGGCTGTGTAGGAAAACGTTACGTCATTGTAGTTCACCCAATAGCTGATTGCGTGCGGTGTTATGCAAAATAGTGTGTGATGCTGCTGGGTATGTTTCTAATATTGTCTGCTTTTATTCATACTGTTGTTGTGTATTCATCATCTTTTTCAGCTTTGTTATGCATGAATTATACAGAGCTATTCTTTTAATGGGCGATGCAGCGGCGCAGTCGCCTCACAGCAAGAAAGTCGCTGGGTTGATGGTTTGAACCTCGGCTCAGTTGGCGTTTCTGTGTGGAGTTTGCATGTTCTCCCTGCGTTCGCGTAGGTTTCCTCCGGTTTCCCCTACAGTCCAAAGACATGCGGTACAGGTGAATTGGGTAAGCTAAATTGTCCGTTGTGTATGTGTGTTGATGTTTCCCAGTGATGTGTTGCGGCTGGAAGGGCATCCACTGCGTAAAAACTTGCTGGATAAGTTGGCGGTTCATTCTGCTGTGGCGACCCCAGATTAATAAGGGGATTAAGCCGACAAGAATTTTTTTTTTTATCTTTTAATGTTTTTTTTTTCTCAATGTCGTTGTGAATTGTATCATGTTCGATGGGGTTTGTCCATTGCGCAATGTTCATGATTTAAGCAAACGCGCTTGTCCTCATGCTTATGTTCACAACAAATATCCAAGAGCAGCTTTTGTGGGGCCCTCCAAAAAATGCCCTGCGACTACCTATATTGCCTGTCGGACAGGCTGGCCCTGGACCTAAGGCGAAACAAATGTGTATGTGTGTGAGTGCACGGCGCCATCAAACTCAAGTTAGACTCTGATGTTCTGCTTGATCAAATATCAGAAGTAGTTGCGTGTGTGTTCACAGATTTGTTTTGTCATGCATAGATCATAGACCTCTTTGTGACGCTGCCGTGAAATAGGCCGTTCACATCTTGGGTCTTTTGCGCACACAAGTCCATTATTACCAGTGGAGAGGCGCATGTATTCCAGGTGCTCCCAGATGAAAACATCTCTTTTTAGACAAACTTTAATGTAACTTTTCAGAATGCCGCACCGCGAGTCACCTAACAAGAATTGACTGATCAGCTTCATACTTTGTATGGAATATTCACATTTGGACAAACACATGACACCGGAACACCCAGTGCTTTTTATTTCTGTCCATACACTCTCATGCCCCATTCACACGGGGCTTCAGCGTCAACGCTTGACTGAAGGCGTGTCTGAAGTTGGGGCTAAAAAAATCATCATAGAAGCGTCAGCCAATGAAATTCAGTCAGCAATAGGCCACTGTCTAGCTGGTGTATTTGCATACAGCGATCTGATTGGCTGACGTTTCCGTCGGCGCTTGAAAAGTTGAGCTAGTCCCAACTTCTGCAGCGAGCAATGTCTCTGAAGCGGTGCTGACGGATCCACAATGCAGTTCGGCAACGCCTGACGTCACCCATTCAAAGTGAATGGTAACCGTTGACACTGACGCCCCATGTGAATGGGGCGTCAGAAATAAAGGTACGCGAGCTGTCACTGGGGTGGTACCTTTTCAAAAGGGACTACTTTGTACCTAAGATGTCCATATTAATACCTCCGGAGTATATATTAGTATCTAAAAAGTACAAAGTGTTCCTCTTAAAATTTTTAGGTACTAATATATACTTTTAAGGTACCGATATGGACTCTTTAAGTACAAATGTCTATCTTTTGAGAAGGTACAACCCCAGTGACAGCTCGCGTACCTTTATTTCTCAGTGTACATAAAACTTGTATTAAAACCGCAGCAATGTTTTGTTAGTTTGTCATCCTCTGAGAAAACGATTGATGGTCAGCGAGCAGTGACAAAGGAGTGACCGGAAAGCATGTTGAAAATGCTCATGCTTACCACACGCTTTAGATGCAATATATGACTTACGAATTACTTGCTGCCATACATCAACCTACCTGTATTCAAAGTAACTTAATCCCACACCACGGATGTTGACTTTTTTGGCAACAAGTCCTGTGCTGTACTGATCATCCCTGTATACACTATTCAGTCTCCTGTTTTCGCGCTCTATTTAGGAGCGCTGCGTTATGATTGGTTCAAATACCATACTGCAGGAAAATCGTGCTGTAAGGCAATTTTAAAATCACGCATGTCCAAATTACGATTTTGATACGATTTCAATTAATCTCACGACCCTAACATGAGCTATGGATGAATTGCATGAACTAAATTGGCCGTAGTGTGTGAATGTGAGAGTGTATGGGTGTTTTCCACTGCTGGGTTGTGGCTGGAAGGGCATCTGTTGTGTAAAACATATGAAAAAATAGTTGGCGGTTCATTCCGCTGTGGTGACCCCTGATAAATAAGGGAGTAAGCCGAAGGAAAATGAATAAGTAGTTTTAACAAGAAGCAAGATGAATTGTTTGAGTGTTGCTTTCAGTGAAGATTTGTGATGCTCTGCTGCCGGATTTGTACAATTCATTTTATAAACCGAGCGCAACAAAAACAAAGGCAGTGTTTGGAAATAAACAGCAGCGACTTCCAAACACCCTCAAAAAACAGCAGTTGTCTGTTTGGATTCAAGCTCCTCCATCCTCATGTATGCATGTCAGACTTGCTGGAGATCTGATTCCAGTCCGTCTGCTGCTTTTGCTGAGTCACTCCTGCCAGGTGTGTGTGTATGTGTGTGTGTATGTGTTTGTTTGTGTGTGTGTGAACTTTGTGTTGACAGCTTGTGTTCGGGCATAAAAACAAAGTGTGTGTGTGTGTGCTCAGCAAATGAGCTCTCCATGCAAATCATTTTAATATGCATCTGCTGCCAAAACTTCACAACAAAAGCCAAGAAGTCAGGGGCATTTATATCTGTCTTCTTTACTCAAGCAGCCATATTTTTCTTCTAAATATACCGCTGCACTGGGGTCCATTCTTCGCACCTCGTTTAAAGGATCTAAGATGATTTTGCAGATCCTGGATGTGTTCATTTTGATAACTGATCTCGAACTAATTTGGTTCTTCAAACAAGTTTGCGAATCAGATTAAAATGTCTAGATAAACTGATCTGAGATCGCTTTGTGTGTTGTGAAGGACAGATCTATCAATCCTCGAAAACATAATCAACAATGCAACGATTGGCTGATGGCACAGCAGCGGGATGACATCATCTGATTAATATTCAATTATCCATGTGAGCTAAATTGCATAAAGTTTGTAGTAAACGGTTTGTTAAATATGACATGCAATAACTTTCCACGTTTGTTGTGGGCTGCAGGCTTTAAACTTTCATGTGTCAAGAGTATTCATCATGTATTAGAAAATGTATTTAGTTCTACATTTAGAAAAGATTTTCTTAGTAGCCTAGGCATACTCAAGTTTTTTTAATTGGTGTAAGCAGTAACTGTATAAATTAATTTTGCATCAAAAAAGCATTTTTAAATCGGTAAAGGTGTCAGTCACCGGCATATTAGTGATCAAAACATGTGCTTGACTGCATAAATTATCCTGTTAAAAAAAAAAAAAGTCAAATATTGCGCATGTACGCGTTTGCATCTAAACAGGTAATATTGAGAAATTTTCTCCTTAATCCACCAGTTGGCAGTCTCTTACTTTTATTTCGGAGTATATATACACACACACACACACACACACACACACACACACACACACACACACACACACACATATATATATAAATATATATATATATATATAGTTAAATACATGTATAGTTATCAAGGATTTTGTTTTTATTTATTTATTTATTTTTTCTCAATTGATTTTGTGTATTTTTGAGCCTTTATTTTTTGTTGTTGTTTTATTCTGTTTTGTTGTTGCCAGTTTTAACTTTTGTTTTCATTCATTTACATTGACATTTTTCTTTATTGTGTTATGTACAGTAAGTGTTGCTGCCTAATGTTCTTAGATGACTTTGAGAACAATCTCTTTGAAAGACGCTCATAATTATTCCATCATAATCATCATCATCATCATGATGCCCTTATCCTTTAATGTGTGCTGTAATAATAGGATCCACACTGAACTCTAATGAGTGCAGTGTCTGATGAGACCATCATCAAAGAAAGAGCAAGCGAAAAGTCTGATCATCTGAAGCTACATCTTCTCCTGCAGTCTTTTCCTCGAGGGAGTGATTTCTCTCATTCCACGCAGTTCAGTAATAATAAAATGAATCCTAATCTCCACCCACTTCTGGCATAGAATCTGTCTTATGTAATTGAGGTCTTATGTAACTGCTCTTGTAGTCTGTTCGACATTTAGCAGCCCTGATTTAAGAGATCAAGATGGCAGCTAATTCATCTGAAGGAGCTCCACATTACAGCAGACAGTGACATTATTAGGATTCCCTTGACTCCTGCTGCTCTTAAAGCAACAGTGCACCTAAAAAGAAAACCAACAACTCAACACACTCTCTCACACACACACACACACACACAAATCTTCTTAAAGAAACAGTAAATCATTATTTTAAAAACTTCCTCCTAAAGGAGCAAAGCATTGACCCCAAAAAATTCTTCTTAAAGAAAGGGTGAACAACCATAAAGCTTTCTCTGAAAGAAGCAGTGCACCATCCAAAAAAAAAAATAAAATAAAAAAATCTTCTTAAAGCAGGGGTGTCCAAACTCGGTCCTGGAGGGCCGGTGCCCTACATACTTTAGTTCCAACCCCAATCAAACACACCTAAAACAGCTAATCAAGCTCTTTCTAGGTATACTAGAAGCTTCCAGGCAGGTGTGATGAAGCAAGTTGGAGCTAAACTATGCAGGACACCGGCCCTCCAGGACTGAGTGTGGACATCCCTGTCTTAAAGAAACTGTCAACATAAAAAAAATCCTCTTAAAAGGGGCAAAGCATTCCCCCAAAAAACTCCTCTTAAAAAAAGATGAACCCAAAAATAGTTCCTGGCAAAGAAGCAGTGTACTCTCCAAAAATGAAAATGTTTCTCCTATAGACAGTGAACTACCAAAAAAGTTCCTTTTAAAGAGACAGTACACACAAAAAGTTCTTAAAGAAACAGTAAACCACCAGAAAATGTACCTTTTTAAAGAGACAGTAAACACAAAAAAATTCTTAGAGAAACAGTAAACCACCAGAACATGTACCTTTTAAAGAGACAGTACACAAAAAAGTTCTTAATGAAATAGCAAACCCCCCAAAAAAGTTCCCTTTAAGGAAAGGGTACACACAAAAAGTTCTTCATTAAAAAACAATGAACCAAAAAAAGTTCCATTTAAAAGGTCAGTTCACACCCATAAATATTGTTAAACCTTAAAGACAAATTATTTCCTTTTAAAGAGACAGTATACACAAAAACTTCCTCTAAAAGCAACAGGACACCCCAAATAAAGCTTTGCTTAAAGGAGCAGTGCACCCCAGAATAGTTCCTATTAAAGGGACAGTGTACATCAAAGTGTAATGTTTTTCAGTAAAGCATTGAGGAGATAATATGTAATCGGCTTAGGCTGCTCTTGTTTCACAAAAATGAAGAAAATCACAAATGAGAAAGGCATCAAGTGACAAAGAATTAAAGAGCTACTAATAAATATATAAATAATAATAATAATAATAATAATAATAATAATAATAATAATAATAATCAAGCAAGCTAGAGTAGAGAGGGACTGAGGAAAGAGTTTTTCCTATGATAGCATTCAATTTTTTTTAAAGTTATTTCTTATGTTCACTTAGGCTACAATTATTTGATCAAAAATACGGCAAAACAATGATAATGTTATTGAACTTCATTAGAATTAATTATTATTTAACAGTTTGTAAAGTAATATAAGTTCAGGTGTGATTTATCCCAGTTGAAAGGTCTATTTTCAGCATCATTACTCATCTTCAGTGTCACATGAGCCTTTAGAAATCATCTGCAATGTAGTTAAGAGTATAATTGACCAGACATTACAATTAACAAAATACTAGAGTCATTTCAACTTTTAACCTTTGAGTAAACGTTTATTATTTGCATGTGAATGTGTAAGCATTTCAAGCTAAATGAAGCCATTTGGGCACAGCCAATCAAATGTTTGTAGCTTAAAGATAAATTGTACATTATATAAATATTTACAAAATAAAAACGATACAGTGTTATTACTATTATTATTATTATTATTATTATTATTATTATTATTATTATTATACAGTGGTTATTTGTGTTGCTGAATACTGTTTAACTCCCCAGAAAGTCTTGAATCAATGTTTATTTGTATCTTGTATTTAACTTTTTACTACAGAATCACCTAAATCAATCTAAAAATGAAGAATTCTTCACAAGCTATTCAACTTATGCGGTGAAATTGCATTTATATGACAAACTAAATCGCAGTAAATGAAAATATTGCAATGTCAGTTTTTTTTCCAATATCGTGCGGCTCTGGTTTATATGAAGTCATATGAGCAATTTGTTTCTAAACCGTTTTTTGTACTTGTTTCGTAGCAAGAGAAGTCGCTTAATCTTTAATCATGCTGAAAAATCTCCTCTTTCTGATCTGCAGAAGAAAACCCAAGCTAAAAATGTTGCCCAAACCTTAATACACCCCTCTGTCGGCAGTTTCAGATTTGACATTATCAAATGTCAGGCCGTCAAAGTTCATGGTGCATTTCATGCAAAACGCGCTGGAGACAGCAGTTATTGTGAACAGTGTGTGCGGAGGCTCACAACACTCAGATGGAGGTGGGCAATAATTCAATCTGTTGTCTGATGGGCTTTGATGAGACACGAGCCTCCCACGTTCATAATGCTGTCATGACGCCTCATTTTCTCCCTCTACGCACATTTGCACACACAAACACCCACAAAGACGCGCACATACGGGTGTAGGACGGCTCTGTGTGATTCTCTGTGTGTTTCTCCCTGCTGCTTTTCTCAGGCATGTGCAAGTTTTGTGGGCGTCCAAATGAGTGTTAAATAGTATCGTCACACCACTAGAACTGCAGGAGTAACAGAGCAATTTCACTGCTTTTTGTATTTTTAAACGACTTATTTGAACATGAAATTTAAAGTATATTAAATTGAATAATTATTAAAGGGGACCTATTATGAAAAAATAACTTTTATAAGGGGTTTAAACACAGCTGGCAGCAGTGTGTGAATACAGCCAGCCTCTAATGGTAAAACATGTATTAATTCTATTTTTTTATAATCACACTTGATAACAAGTCTGCAGAAACACTTTGATTGACATTCTCCTTTTGTACATGTCATCAGAGGGGGAAAGCCCCGCCCATTAGCATAAACAGCCCTGAGTGGGAAGCAGCCGTCCACTATTAGTTTTCACCTGCTGAAAATTGTCAGCGACTAAAAAGCATTATAAATGTGGAGTTTTAGGATGCACAAATGAAAATTTTAATCATCATAGTCTGCTTTCTATTTCTGAGCCACTTTTTCTTTGACATTTTCAGTTTTTCACAGAGATTAGTCTTGTTCTTGTTAGTCTTGTTTTTGAATCTGCCACTATGCTGACACACAGGCGTTTGTAGCACAGTCTCATTTCAATTTGAAGGACAAGTTACCAAAATGGCACAGTTTTTCTCAATGCCTAAAAGGCGCAGTTTGTGTGTGTGTGTTGTAAAACATGATTTGTGGGGTATTTTGCCTTGTTATTTCTGCATTTAATGCTGTTTCAAGAGTTCACACTTAGATACTGTTTGACAACTTGTTAGCAAGTTAGCAGGTTTGGCATGCTGTCCTGGCAGAGAACCCTGAGCTCGGAGATAGTTGAGGTCCATAGAGCATGTGAGGGGAGTACGAGATCAGGTGTTCTTGAGAGCTCCCCTCGGCAAAAGAGGAAAGGAGGAGAAGGGGTGGATGGGTGGTTTCTTCGGGAAAACGAAGATAAGGGAGTAGTTCTTAGCTAGGTTACTTATAGTGAGTTTGGATCGATCTGATTGACTGCAGCTGGCCACTCATCTACACTCATTAGCTAGCCAATCATATCATGTGCTCCTCTCGAAATTAGTTTGTGAGACTTCATTTATTGACTAAGAAATGTGAAATTCTCTGACATTTACAATGAATAAAACATTACATTATAACTAACACATTTTTAAAAATGTAAGTCATTTTTGTTTTGGATAATTTAATTTAACTATATTATTTCTAAGATTTTAAAAGAACAAACATTCTGAGAACGACCTGAATTAACACCAATTAAATACTGTCCCTCTGAACGTGTTTGTAGCTCCACCCTCTTTTGAAAAGAGCAAAATCTCATTTGAATTTAAAGCGACAGTCACCAAAATGGCACAGTTTTGCTCAAAGAATAAAAGGGGCAGTTTGCGTGTGTTTGTTATAATACATGATTTATGGGGTATTTTGAGCTGGAACTTCACATATACACCCTAGGCACATCAGAGACTTAGGACGTACTCACACTAGGCACAGTTGCCTTGAACCTCGCCGATGCACTTATACTGCATTTTGCCTTCAGAACCTGAGCATGCTTACGTCATTGATGATGCGAAAGTTCAGTTTAACAAGAAGAGAAGCGCTCTCGCTCAGCACAGTGGAGATTGCTTTAGTTATATCGATTTAGTGTTTGGGATGCAGATCCACAAATTTTGACACTCATAAATTATGATAAAAGTTCTTGTACTATATTTGGAGGTTTGCTGAAGGTGCAGCTGTCGTGCAGTGAGTGGTTTGCGTCTTTAATAAACTACGACAGTTTGCGTTCATTGAACAGTAAGAATGACTAATAAATTCATATGAAACAATCCCTTAAAAGTCACGTTGCGTCTTCAGTTTCGGGCTCAGGCATAATTTGCCCTCACACTTCAAGCCCAACCAAACCACACTCTGGCACACTCTTCTAACTGGGCCAGGGCCGGCCTAAACCACACCTGGACCTGATTTGGAGCACTCACACTTGTCAAACAAACCAGGAAACGCGTCTGGGTACAGTTCGCATAGCATAGTTTGAGTGCACCCTTAGTTTACATCTTGTAAAAAGGGGCATAGAAGGTCCCCTTTCATTTATAATGCATTGAAGCTGTGCTATTTTCACATTTGATATTTTTGAATGTATGAATTTTGAAAAAAGTCATAACTAGGTTAGTAACATCCTATTAATGGTTGAATGTGAAAAAGTTAAACGTTTTTAATAGTTCTCCTTTTTGCCTTGTTATTTCTGAATTTAGTGCTGTTTATTGATTAAGAAATGTGAAATTCTCTGACATTTACAAAGAACAAAACATTTCATTATAATTAACACATTTTTAAAAATGTATGTAATTTTAGTTTTCGATAATTTAATTTAAATATTGTTTTTAATAATTGAAACGTTCTGAGAACGACCTGAATTAACACCAATAATTAAATACTGTCCATCTGAAACATACATGTTTATTTCTAACAAAAAGCAAAGTTGAAAGACATAAATATTTCCCTGAAATGTTTTCAAACTAAATAAATGCATTTTATTTGCAGAAATGAAGAGACACAAATGCATTTTGAGGCTTAATAAAGGACAACTGAACTGTTTGTTTGATTTCTAAACAAGAAACAAATTGGCAAACATATTTTTCCAAAATATTTCCAATATGTCATTTTAAGATGCATCCAATTATAAAAGCTTTAAAAACAAACAAACAAACAAACGAACAAATAAAAAATTTTAAAAATAATTAATAAATAAAATCCTCCAAAATCTAATATTTTCGGAGCAGAGATCAAGGTCACATAATGCCCTTCAAAACCATAAATCAGGGGTGCCCAAACTCTGTCCTGGAGGGCCTGTGTCCTGCATAGTTTAGCTCTAACTTCCTTCAACACACCTGCTTGGTCTAGTTTACCTAGAAAGAGCTTGATTAGCTGTTTCAGGTGTCTAATTTGGGTTGGAACTAAACTCTGCAGAAGACCGGCCCTCCAGGACCGAGTTTAGGCACCCCTGCCATAAATAAACAAAAAACAACCGTGCATCATGAACTACTGTTAATGAACAGATGTATTTTAGCGATGGCATTCAAAGCAGTACATTACAAGTCTAAAAGCATGAGCTGGCATTTAGTGAATCCTTGATCTGGTGGAAAACTCCTTTCTCTACCCTCACGACAGGGACAACTAATCTGGGTCGAGTCACCTGACACTAACCGGATTACCCAGGTTACTCAAGACTTACTCTCTGACCCTGAATCAGAGCTCTGAGAAGGAGAGCAGGCACTTTTGCTGTGCTTGTGGTTTGTTGTGTTGAGCTCTGTTCTTCTGAAGCTCTTGTTATGGGAGAAATCCGTAAACATGACTTGTTTCTGTCTGCTGTTGGTGAACACATGGTATAAACATCTTGTGGATGTTTTTTTCTCTGTGGCGGTGGAGAAAATGTCTCAGTTTCAGTACCAAGGTCAGCGCCGCACAGAGACTGACTGTCAAATACTGAAGTCATGTGAAATGAACTAATGTTTATCACTATAATCACCCAGTGTATTTTTTAGATTACAAGTTTTCAGCAATGTTCTTTAATTGTGCAAAAAAGGGCATTATTTGATTAAATATGTGGTAATTCACATGTGTTGTCTAGCACAAAAATATGAACATTAGATGAAGTCTGCTTGAAACTTAATTTTTATTAAATGAGAGGATTTTGTAAATCTATTTTATATAATTCAGAAAATACTACAATATGCTACTATTCAGCTTAAAGTGTAATGTAAATGGTTAATTAGGTTAACTAAGCAAGTTAGGGGAATTAGGCAAATCATTGGACAACAGTGGTTTGTTTTGTAGCCAATTAAAATAAAAATTCCAGCTAAAAAACAAACAACCAAGAATTTCTCCAGAAAAAAAAATGTCATAGAGATACTGTGAATACCAGATATTTTTTTTTTTAAATATTATAATATTATTAATATATGAATATAAAAAATTATCATAATATTATATAAATTAAAAACAAATATATAATTTCATGTTTAAATAATATTATAATATTTATATTTTAAATTATAAATACTATTCTATTTATATTTTAAATTTGCTGTATTTATTTTATAATAGATATTTGTTGATAATGTGGACCAATTATATACACTATTAACTTTTATTTTAAGTAATTACTAAGTGACTTTTATGTACATTATTATGTTTATATTTTTGTCGGGTGATATGCTTGTCATCTTGTCATCTTTGTTAATATTTTCCATATCTATATTATTTATATATTTATTTTTCCGTTAAATGTTAGCAAATTCATTTTAATTCAATATATATTTAAATATATAATATAATGTTATTTATTTATTTTATTTGAAAATATATAATAAACGTTAGTTTATATATATTTTTAAAATAATAATAATACTGTGTAAAACGTGCTGGATAAGTTGGCGGTTCATTCCGCTGTGGCGACCCTGGATTAATAAAGGGACTAAGTCGAAAAGAAAATGAATGAAATAATAAATGATAGTAATTTTTTTAATTACAAATAATAAATATTAGTAAATTTATTTTAATTCAATATAATAAATATTAGTAATTTATTTTAGTTCAATATATAATTAAACATATAATATAATAAATATTAGTAATTTTATTTTAAGGTCTATTATCTGTATTGTTCAGTTCTCTTTTTAACATTAGTTGTAGTTTTTTTGTTTTTAATTATTTTTACATTTACTTTTTTCATTTTATTTATAGATCTCATTACATATTTTCCATAAATAAAAAAATATAAACATTTAAAACATTTGTTAATAGTTAATGCTGGAATTTCAGTAGTGTTTAGTTCTCTTTTTAACCTTAGTTGTAGGTTTTTTGGTTTTAGGTATTTTAAAGTTTACCATTTTTTGTGCCTTTTATTTATTTATTTCTATCTAGCAGGTTTAGTGTCAGCTTTCAAATTTTCTCCAGCCGAAATAACGCATTACATCTCCTTCATCTTGAGTTATTTCTGTGAAGGTGTTGTCCTTCATATTGTCCTCTTTTTTTGGATGACGATGTCGTGTCTATATAAAACCCCACTGTCCTCACTTTCTGCTCAGCTTTTCGAGCACCTTCAGAAATCTTGTACTGAGTTTTTAAACTTCTCTTCTTTTTGAGGGAGATAAAAATAGCACTTCACACTTTTTTCTTTTCTTGCTGAATTAGCAGAGCCGTGGGTGAGAAGAAGATGAAGCATCTGTGCTGCTTTTAAAACAGCCTTCAGGAGAGATTTCATCTGTTCAGCTTTTCATTCAAATCAAAAACCCTTCCCTTCCCTCAGGCTTCAGGATATTTGTCTGGGAAAATACGTTCATTTGAAAAGAACCAAAAGAAACGCAAAACATTGATTTAATCTATCCAGGAGAAGGCACGTTGTAATTTTTATATTATTTTAAATTGCAAATTATATAAGATCAAGTTTCCTCTTGAAGTGAAAGAATCCCCTAGTATTCATGTTTTTAAAAAGCGTGTTAAGACACATCTTTTTAAAATTGCGTATGAATACAGAAGCTTTTAAGGTGTATGCATTTTATCTATATTGTTGTAGGTTTATGTGCGTATGTATGGTGTGTGCTTGCATGTAAGGACTATTGTGTGGGTGATCATGTGGATATATGCTTATATTTTGTGTACATGAATGCTTTAATCTGAGTTTATGTGACAAGTTTATATGGTCTATTTTAATGCTTTTTTGTTGTTGTTTGTGAGGCACTTTGAGTTGCATGAATGTTGGAAAAGTGCTATACAAATAAAATGTATTATTATTATTATTAAGTTGTTGAGGCTTGTTTCAAAGATTTTATGCTTTTTAAAATTTATTTTTTTTAAATGTGATAAATGATAATTTCATTATTATAATTGATTTATATATATATATATATATATATATAAATTATATTTTAATATCATTTAAATAAAATAATTATTAAATAAATAATATACTAAATAATTTAGTATAACATAGTATGCTATATATAGTATAATTATAATATAATTAAAATATAATATTTTTACTTAATATGATATAATATAATAATTAACTTTTAATCTGATTTAAATAATTACATTTGAATACAATATATAAATAAAATATAATGTAATATAATATAATATAAAAATTAAATATAATATAATGTAATAAAATAATTAAATATAACATAATAAATAAACATAGCAAAATATAATTGACATAATATAATGTAAAATCATTAATATATTATAATAATATAATATAATGTAAAATAATATAATATAATATAATACAATAATTAATAAATGTAATTAATATAATATAATATAATATAATATAATATAATATAATCATTTATTTTCCCTTTCAACTGCAAACCATCACTGGGAAACACCCATACATACTCATTCACACACATACACTATGGACAATTTAGCCTTCCCAATTCACCTATACCACATGTCTTTGGACCTTTGAGGGAAACCAGAGCACCCGGAGGAAACCTATGCGAACACGGGGAGAACATGCAAACTCCACACAGAAATGCCAACTGACCCAGCCGAGGCTCAAACCAGGCTTCAACCAGCGATCATGCCACCTACTGTGAAACCATGACGCCATAATATAATATAATATAATATAATATAATATAATATAATATAATATAATATAATAATTACATTTTAATGTCATTTAATTTATTAAGTTTGAATTTCAGATTTTCAGTCTGGCTTTTGGACGCCACTTAATATGAAATGAATAAGTTTTAGCTGTATCTTTCATATAGTTACTGTTTAAGACACACCCAACATTAAGATATTTAAATACTTTCTGAATAAATCAGTGGAGATCAGCTTATTTACTTGCCTGTATGTAAACAGCGACACCTGCTGTTCTCTTAATAATTGCTCTTCACTGTATCTTTAAGTTGGGGTTCAGTCTTTTTTGTGCCTCCCCCGTAATAAAACGCCAGTCATCTACAGTATATATTGTTTTTATTTAATGAAATATTTATTTTAATACCTTTCTTTATATGTTAAGCCAATTATTTATTTATTTATTTAAGCTAATATATATTTGTTTGATTTTGTATAATTGAATTTATTTTAATCTAATTTTAGATAATTTATCTGAATCTTTTGTGTATTAAATTATAGCCTATAGGTTAGATGATAGGCTATTACATTTTTATTAATTCATTTTATACTAAGTTTATTTATAATGTTAAAACCATTTATAATGTCGTCTTGACTAGATTAATTTTATCAAATTGTTATAAATTTATCAAAATCATCCTGAAGCAAAATTAAATTGATATAACCCTCACATATTCACACATTAAATGTTTTTTTATTTTTTTTTGTTTTGCTGTGCAAATGAATCATCAATGCAACAAAGGAAATATCCATCATGCACTTCCACAAATTTTCCTCTAGATGGCGCAATTGTAGCGTCGCAAAACGGGATCTACCTGTTATATCAGCGTTGGAGTTCACCAATTAAAAGAATACAGACTTTATTGAATCATTTACACAGACGATGACATTATAAACTTCAAATCTCTGAATGGAAAATTGAACTAAAAGTTCTAGAGTGTGTATCTTGCATAATTATGCAAGTGGCACATTCAGCATGTATTCATTCTCATCTCTGCTTTTCGGAAATAATCCACATTAAGCATTTAATCTTTGCACAGCTCTCCGTTTACAGTGCCATATCCACCAGTTCTATTCCACGTCTGACAATCATTACATAAGCAAACTTGTTTTCACATTTCAAAAGTTGAACTTGTTCGTCTCTTTCTCACCTTCACTGCTGTGGTCACATCGAGCTGCGTGTCCTGATGAGGAACTGCTTTTCTGATGTTTTCATCGCTGCTTGCTGAGAAACATCAGACACATCCTCATCCTGAAGGCCAGAGCTCCTGCTGTTTACCACATAACTAGTTCTCAACAAAACAGTCTCTTTTATCCGCCTGTTTTTGTCTTTCTGATCTCTCAAAACACTGCATGTTGTGGACTGTGCCATGCCAGTTAGCTAAAGTTGTTTATGACCTAAGCTGATGTCTGTTTTTCTGTGACTTTTCCTCCTCAGTAACTTTGTTGGTACAATGTGTTTGAGTTTATGCTAAATGGTAGATGTTGAAGTAAAGTTAGACTTGGAAAAAAGTGAGCTCAGCCTGTGAATCAGCATATATAGTGTAGGCCTACTGTATGCGAGTGTTCCGACTATTAAACAGACGGGACATCCTTGGAACAATCTAGCAATTACATAGTGACTATTAAAGCAGTCAAAACATATTAACTTCCTAGCAATGTGCTAAATTAAAACATTTAGAATGCTTTAGCAACTACTCTGTGATAAAAGTTGCTTATAATGCTTGATCTGAATGCTTTAGCTCTCTAGCAAAAATGTGTTTAGGAAATATAAACTCTTTATGAACCACCTATATATTTTTCAGCGTTCAGAATACATTAGCAAACTGACCATGTATCAAAGCATTGAGACCACCTTAGCAACTGCCTAACCACATTTTAAACCATGAAGAACGTAGGCTATTGGCAACTGACTAGTAACATGCTAAAGCATCCATTAGCAACTGCCTAGCCACATGATAAACCATCCTGAACACTTTAGCAACACTTTAGGTCCTGACCAGCATGGAGACCAGCAAAACCAGCATTGAAACCAGCAGGACCAGCATTGAAACCAGCAAGACCAGCAAGACCAGCAAGACCAGCATTGAAACCAGCAAGAACAGCATTAAAACCAGCAAGACCAGCATTGAAACTAGCAAAACCAAATTTGAAACCAGCAAATTTAAATTATAGCATTTAATTTATATTATATGCATATATATATTATTTGATTTTTTTTTTTCTTTTTCAAATATTTCCTAAATGATGTTTAACAGAGCAAGGAAATTTTCACAGAATGTCTAATAATATTTTTTCTTCTGGAAAAAGTCTTATTTGGTTTAATTCGGCTAGAATAAAAGCAGTTTTTAATTTTTTAAAAAACATTTTAGGAACAAAATGATTAGCCCCTTGAAGCAAGACCAGCATTGAAACCAGCAAAACCAAAATTGAAGCCAGCAAGGCCAGCATGGAGACCAGCAAAACGAGCATTGAAAACAGCAAAATGAAAATTGAACCAGCAAAACCAGCATTGAAACACGCAAGAACAGCATTGAAACCAGCAGAATCAAAATTGAAACCAGGAAGACCAGCATCAAAGCATACCTTACCAGCATATGCAACTAGAACACCATAGGAATTGCCTAGCATCATGCTAAACCATAAAGAACTTATCAGCAACTGACTAGCAACACACTAAAGTACAGAGAACTTAGAAACTGTCTTGGTAACTGACCAGCTACATGCTGAAGCAGTCAGAACACCTTAGCAACTGCCTAGAAACATTAAAACCTCTAGAAGATCTTAGCTTTTCCCTAATGATACGCTAAAGTGTTCAAAGCACCTTAGCACCTGCCTAGCAATACGCCAAAACATTTCTACCTTAGCTTGTTCTTAAGGACTTGCTAACTCTTCTGAAAAAAAAACAGCTCAAACCAGCCTAGGCTGGTAGACTGGTTTTAGCTGGTTTTAGAGTGGTTTTCAGCCATTTGCTGCCTGGTCTTAGCTGGCCAGGCTGGGAGATGACCAGCTAAAATTAGCTGACCAGCCTAGCCAGCCAAAATCAGCTATTTCCAGCTTAAACCAGGCTTTAGCTGGTTTTAGTTGGTCATTTTCCAGCCTGACCAGCTAAGACCAGGCTGGAAATGGTTGGTAACCAGCCTGGAAATGGCTAAAACCCCTCTTGGCTGGCCGACCAGCTAAAACCAGCCAACTAGCCTAGGCTAGTTTAAGCTGTTTTTTTTTTTTTCAGCAGGGAAACCCCAGCATCTGTCTAGTATCACACGAAAACATTAAAATCTGCTCCTTAACTATATGCTAAGAACCCACTAAGCAACCAGTTACATTTCGACCTTTGCTTCTCCTTAACGAAAGCCTTAAAAGCACCTTAGCACCTGCCTATAGCAACACCCCTGCTGAAAAATCCAGCTTAAACCAGCCTAGGCTGGTTGGCAGGTTTTAGCTGGTTGACCAGGCTGGTTTTAGAGGGGTTTTGGCCATTTCCAGGCTGGTTTCCAGCCATTTCATTTTCCAGCCTGGTCTTAGCTGGTCAGGCTGGAAAATGCCCAGCCAAATCCAACTAAAACCAGCTTGACCAGCCTGGTTTAAGCTGGTTTTGGCTGGACTCCCAGCTTGGCTTGGCTGGTCAAGTTGGTTTTAGCTGGTCATCTCCCAGCCTGACCAGCTAAGACCAGGCTGGAAATGGCTGGAAACCAGCCTGGAAGTGGCCAAAACCCCTCTAAAACCAGTCTAAGCTGGTTTAAGCTGGATTTTTCAGCAGGGACGCTAAAACATTTGGAAGAACTTAGCTTCTCCCTAACAATATAGCCTAAAAATTTAACCTGCTTCTCCCTAAGGACATGCTAAAGCGTTCAACGAGCACCCCAGCACCTGCCTAGCATCACAGTAAAACATTAAAATCTTAGCTTCTCCTTAGCAATATTCCAAGTACCTGCCTAGCAACACACTAAAGCATTTTGACCCTAGCTTCTCCTTAACAATATGCTAAAGCCTTCAAAGCATCGTAGTGTCTGCCTAGCAACATGCTGAAACATTTGAAAGAACTTATCTTCCTCCCAACAATATGCTAAAGCCTTTAGAGTAGCTTAGCACCTGCCCAGCAAAAGGCTAAAAAATGTAGCTCTTAGCTTCTCCCTTAGGACATGCTAAAGGGTTCAAAGCCCCCAGCACCTGCCTATCAACATTTTAAAATATCAACGAATGCATATGGAAATGTTTTAAGTTTGTCAATTGTGTATGCCCTTGTGTACTTGTCATTCGTTATCTGAAAACTTTCTAAAAAGTTCTCTCTGCAGTCGTCCCCACAGACAGCCACGGGGCTTATGGGAAATGAGGCTTAGCTGCTAGATTTCTAACTTTCTTGATTAGGATGAATCGACAGTAACAAGACTGTTGGTTATTAATCTTAAAAATACATTACTGATTGTTTGAGTAAAGGTTTCTGGCTGGTCAAACCATCTCATTCATTCATGAAGGATTAATGATTTGGACTCTTTGATCTTCATTGTTTCTACCCAAATGTCATTATTAAAGAGACGTGTTGCTAATGACTTTCTGCTTTTCCATCGGCAGGTCTCTTGCCTTCAGGATTTCTTCGGGGAGGAGGACATCTTCATCGCATGCGGCCCAGAGAAGTTCCGTTACCAGGATGACTTTCTGCTGGATGAGAGCGGTAAAGAGCCCTTCACTGCTGTAAAGTAACGAATTACAAATACTCAAATGACTTTGATTCACTCAGTTATTGTACTTTACCCAAGTAGTTTAAAAAGAATTTGTAAGTTTGTTTACTTTTACTTGAGCATGTTTTTGATGATGTATCGGTACTGTTTTCCTTCAGCCTAGAACTGTATTTTATTGGCTAAAGAGATTAACCAGTCCCGTGATTCTCATCCAATCAAATCATGCATAGAAAAATCACATCAGTCAGATTGACTCCAAGACAGAGACTTTGTAAGCACAACAGCCATCTACAGTGTGGAGGTATTAAAAGTGTCCAAGAAGATGCTACATCATTACATGCTACAACCGAGAGACTGTTTAGACTGATGATGAGAAGATGAAGGATGTCAGAAATCACCAAATGGTTTAAAAAAAACAACAACAACGAAATGCCTTACAGAATGTTACATTTACCCAGTTGCTGGACGCTCGTACACGGTTAACAATTTTCTGTAGAATCTGCAGTAACTTAAGCCCCGGTCAGATCACACGATTTTTATTGTCAGTTACAAAAGTCTCTATGTCAGATTTTGCGATTTTGTCTTGATAAAATCTTAATTGCTGTGGGTTACACAAATGTGCCAGACTACACGTTCCTTTCACAATCTGTTATCCCATGATGTCTAGGACGAGCGTTATTGCCAAAGCAGTCACAAGTGTTGCTATAACAATATTTTTTATCATAAATTTCAATGTTTTTTTTAAGCTCATTTTAATCTCAATAAACACTGCTGCTTTCTGACAGCTAGAATACATTATTTAAGGGCATTTGTTACGAGATTGAGAGGATTAAACATATATTTCCTTTTTAATTTTAAGATATTTTCTTTTAAATCTAAAATGTATATTTTCTAGCCATGTGTTGCTTATTAAACACTCCCTCGCCTAACCTTGCCGTGAGTGAGATGGAGAAAATGAAAGCACATCAGCACCAAGGAAAAATCTGAAGACAAAATAATTACATATTAATAAAAGTAGCAAATATGTGACAGAGGTTTATGATACAATTACAGTGAAGCATTATTAAATCCTTATTTTCCAGGGAGTGGAACAAATCCTCCACCTGCACAGCTGAGTAGTGGACGGCACTACCAAAAACATTTTTTTTGATTATTTTTCTTGGAAAAAATACCTTTTTGAAACGTTTTGTTTGGTATAATTTGTATCTTAATTTTAAAGTTTTTTTTTTTTGTTGGTCAGTTATCTACTAGATAAACAGGAATAACGAATAACATCTGAGGTGACGTTTTTCGAAACCAGTCCGCTATATGCTTTAGCACCAAAGCACAAACTAAATTAAAAAAAAACAAACCTACTGCGCCACCTCACCACTTTTATTTATTTATTTTAGTAAAATAATTTTTTTATATAAATAACAATTTCTTCTTGTGGCCTAACCATTGCTTCTTGTGCTTTCCAAAGATCTGAGAGAGAGATATTTTTGTCATTTTACAAATACTTTTATTAACAAGCAATTGTTTAATAAACTATTCATTCACAGCTCAAATCAATTCATTTATAAAATACAAGTCCATTAATAACAGAACACAACCTATCATCGCAACAGCATTCAATTTCAAACACATTTATTGCCTTCATAATTTTAGATCAATTAAATCAGTAATTTTTGATTTTACTGCTTTTAAAAACTTACACAATGTTCTTACCATTCCTTATTAATTTTTTTTCTTGTTTGTAAAAAAATAAAATCTAGCATAAATAAAATGAAGTGAACTATTTACAGTTTCAGAGAAACCTATATTAAACTGTTTTCATTATTAATGACAAAATCATCCATTCCCGGTGAGTTTCAATTTAATTAGTTTAATCAAGTAATTTGAATAAGCAAGACAGGCTTTTACAATGTATTAGCAGCACTGAACATGTTTCCAGATTACCTCAGAAGAACAAACTTGGTCGGAAGGCTGAGAGAACTCAGAAACTCATTGTGAGAATGATGTCTGCATATTTGTGCCAGTCTGTCAGATAACATTGCTTAAAAAACACTTTAATATTTTAGAGAAAGTAGTTAAAGTTTGTATAAGCAATGATTGATCTTATCCACACACCCATAAGTAGGGCCACATGGAATCTGCACGCGCAGAATTCCGCAGATTTTCCGCTGATTTTCCACAGATTTCCGCAGATTTCTGCAGATTTTTAGCCCATTATTAATTCTGTTTATTTACTTGAGTAAATGTGTAAATCTGAATTTATTCAGTTTTTATTCAGTAATTTATTACTTTTTATTTAATATATTAAGGTTTTAGTTATGATACTCCCAAAATAATTCCGCAGAAATCCGCAGATTTTTACCAAAATTCTCCGCAGAAATAGCAAAAAATGTCCGCAGATTCCGTCTGGCCCTGCCCATAAGTAAATATGCAGCCTGTTTTTTAATTACCTGACCGCGGATTAAAAACAGCCCCCTGCAGATATAACTGAGAAATGATGTGCTCCTATCGTCCAGTGTCACCCATGTGACGGAACTTGCTTAAAGAACGGGGAAAGAATTAAACATGCTAGACTTGCTGCAATGGGGCTGTGAGGCGTCGCAGACATTGTATCGGTTGTCGTGAACTATGCCACATAACACGAGAAGAAACGAATGACTCTTGTGTCACGACACCCATTTGTCCTTTACAACATCCTACGTAAAGAAAATTGACGAAATCATGTGATCTGACCGGGCCTTTACTGGCAGCAGTTTTCCAGTAACTTACCGTAAATCAGTTACAGCAAAAATACTGTATTATATATATATATATAATCTTTACTGCAAAATATACAGTAATTTTCACAACGCAGCTTTAAAATACAGTAACATACTGCATAACTGTCCTACACTACATTAACAGTGTAGCTTTTAAGTCGGGGTTCAAAGTGTAAAACCTATGTGTATATCACGTTTATCGCAATATTTTGGTGCAATATATCGTACAACAAAAAAATAGATATTGTGACAGGCCTACATTTTAATCATCGTCATCGAGTGGTGTTTACAACAGATACTTACAGAATACTTTACTTGCACTACATTTTATTTGGTAGGTTATGGTGCTTCTCACTTGAGTATGATTTTTCACTACGCTTTCCATCACCGGTTGCCATTGTGTTCATTTCGGTGAAAGAGCCCTACTTGCGATGATCTCATCAGCATTAGGTCTTTGTGGAGCGTATATCTTCCACCTACCCTGAAACTTCCTCTTTGTCCCGTCTTGAATGAATAACATCCTGCTATACCAATTAGTTCATAAGCAAGAATGAATGAGTCCATTAAAGTTTCGTCCCACAAATGTGTAATATAAAAGAGAGGCTTTTTCCCCCTTAACGCCTACATGAGACACTTCTCTAAAGGTGTCCTGCCTTCTCCTCTTGTCCTAGATGGATAGACCTCCTCCACTCCACTCCCGTCCTGTCCACGATGTTCCTGTTGTTTTGCTGTTGTTGCAGGAAATGAGAAACTGTGTGTGGTTCTGCCTGGTTTCCTTTCATTAGCGGGTGTGTAGAGACAAAGGCTGTGTGTTGGTTTGGCTCTTGCTCGGTGCTGATGATCTGAGTGAAGAGCAGATTCTGAAGTGGGTTCAGGAGAGCTCTTTCATAAAGGAGAAACCATGTGTGCTGCTGTCACAGTGTTCATAATACCTTTCATTCACTGCTAGAAACATGACCTGTCTGTCTGTCTATCTGTCTGTCTGCCTATCTGTCTGTCTGTCTGTCTGTCTGTCTGTCTGTCTGTCTATCTATCTATCTATATATCTATCTATCTATATATCTATCTATCTATATATCTATCTATCCATCTATCTATCCATCCATCCATCCATCCATCCGTCGGTCTGTCTGTGTCTCCATCCATCGGTCTGTCTGTCTGTGTCTGTCTGTCATTCTATCTATCTATCTATCTATCTATCTATCTATCTATCTATCTATCTATCTATCTATCTATCTATCTATCTATCTATCTATCTATCTATCTATCTATCTATCTATCTATCTATCTATCTATCTATCTATCTATCTATCCATCCATCCATCCATCCATCCATCCATCCATCCATCCATCCATCCATCCATCCATCCATCCATCCATCCATCCATCCATCCATCCATCCATCCATCCATCCATCCATCCATCCATCCATCCATCCATCCATCCATCCATCCATCCATCCATCCATCCATCCATCCATCCATCCATCCGTCTGTGTCTCCATCCATTGGTCTGTCTGTCTGTCTGTCTGTCTGTCTTTCTGTCTGTCCATCCATCCATCCATCCATCCATCCATCCATCCATCCGTCCGTCTGTCTGTCTGTGTCTGCATCCATTGGTCTGTCTGTCTGTCCGTCCGTCCGTCCATCTGTCTATCTATCAATAAGAGTCTCTATCTATCTATCTATCTATCTATCTATCTATCTATCTATCTATCTATCTATCTATCTATCTATCTATCTATCTATCTATCTATCTATCTATCTATCTATCTATCTATCTATCTATCTATCTATCTATCTATCTATCAAGAAATATAAATAATAATAAACACATACATATTTGGTTATATTATACATGCATATCACGACAAAAAAGTATGGCAATAAAAAACAAAGATTAGTAAAAGTATATAATAATAATAATAATAATAATAATAATAATAAATAATAGACAGACAGCGAGCTTTAGTATGGGGTAATAGGGTTCAGCCTTTTTTATCATAAGGAGACATGAGGACATGTACTGTGCTGCCATCCATCCATCCATCCATCCATTTCTCTACTTGTCTTTCCATATTTGCACTTATATGTCGATTTCTCTCTCTCTCTCCCTTTCTGTAATGTGGCAGAAACAGTTATTCACTAATTTTTAAATTGTTCTAATTGCAACTGTTCCTTTATCAATCGGAAGGATACTGTCATAATCTGGGGGAGTTTTTTACACCAATGTTTTTTTCTCTTATTTATGGGCCTAAATACAGCAGAAGCAATACACAAGTCTATGTTTTATACAGTCTATCTTTTATAAAGTTATATTTGGACATTATGTGAACATACACCTTTTACGTTGTCACGTAAAAGGTGTATGTTCACATTCGGCTATTTTGGTTGTCATGTAAAAGAAAACTGCTTGGTATGGGGTTGACAGATGCTACTATGGTGTTTAGGGAACTTATAAAGTAGAATAGAATATGCTCATCATAAGTTGATTGATTATTTGGACGGGTTTAGATCTAAATGGTGTGATAATCAATGTGTTTATGATGGTTGTTTTGATAATCTTTGTTTAATTGGTGAAGGATTGTAAATGAACTGGCTCTAATATGTACACATGCAATATTCTAATTCATTTTTGACTTTTAATTAGTGTGTTTTAAAATAACAGTTTTAAATAAAGAGATTGTTCAAATAAAAAGTGTCTCTCTCTATCCATCTGTTCATCCTTCTTTCTGTCCATCTATCCATACATTTTCCACAAATTTCTGTTTAACAGAAAGAAGATTTTATTCAACACATTTCTAAACATAATCGTTTTAATAACTCATCTCTGATAACTGATTTATTGTATGTTTGCCATAATGACAGTAAATAATATTTGACTAGATATTTTTCAAGACACTTCTATACAGCTTAAAGGGACATTTAAAGTCTTAATTAGGTTAATTAGGGAGAGCCCAGTTTTGAGGCCGACCGGAACGTGACGTAGGAGTGTGGCTTTCCCGCCCACCGAATTGATTGATTCTGTTCATCTCTCTGTAATCATCAATCATCATCAAATGTGAACAAGAATGAGTTTTACAAGTTTGAAATGTTTTTAAAACAGTGCACGACTGTAATGAATTACAGCGATTTTACCGTCTTTAGCTGCATGTCAATACAGTTATAAAAGAAGATGCTTCAGTCCTGGTTTTTGGACTCTAAATCAGGTTTATTTGTACATTAAATAACAGATATCCATACAGCAGTGGATATTAATGTGCATCTTCTCACATTTGCTGTGCAAAAACAGTGCAAAGTTAAACACGCGCGCTGTGTGCGTGAACTTTGTAACTACATTGTGTGTGACTCATTGTTGCAGAAAGGTTTGAATTAACTCCACAACAAATACATCAAATAATTATTGGGAAAGTTGTTACTGTAGTATTTCTCACAAACGTTACGTGAGATCTGCTTCCTTCATGTTTGTCATTGTGCTGATTATCTGATGCAGCGGAAGAGGAGATTGAGGCACACTCTGACTGGCACGTGGGTAAAACCAGCATTAAGGCACAGACAACAAACACAGCTACATTGTGTTCAGTACAGAAAATTAAATATTCTAAAAGCTATCATAAATAATCTGATATGTGTTTTAAACAGAAACCTTACA
>NC_141030.1:38445000-38487500 GCF_052040795.2 Danio rerio | reverse complement strand
CGCGCGGACGTAAATGCGTCTGACTGTTGTGATTGGCTAAAGCAGACGTCTCACGTCAGCACGTTCTAGACGTGCACGCGCTTATTACGGGAATCTTCCTTCTGCGTTCACACAGCGCAGCATTCCGGCAAATTGCCGGTAATGTTACAACTTCTCTTTCCGGAAAATAGCCAGAACGAATTTACCGGTATTTTCAAAAAGGACCTGTTCACACATACAACCTTTCCGGAAAATTGCCGGCAATTTTCCGGAAAGGTCTGTATGTGTGAAAGGGGCTATTGTCTAATTATTGTTGTCGTCTTTATAAGCTTTGTTATGTTGTGTTTAGTTTGCCTTTGGATTTTTGCTGTTTGCTCGTGCACTCCGTTCACAATTCTGGTTTGTTTTGTCCGGCTCTTATCTGGTCCTAGTCTGCTCACTGACTCATCGTTTTGGTTTGTTTGTTCACTTTGTTTCATGTTATGATCATATTTTTGAATTCCTGTTCAAACATTGGTTGATTCACTTTTGTTTAGTGTGTTGTACTTTTTGTCCTGGTTCGATTTTTGAACCTGGCCTGTCCCCTTATTTTTTATTAAAACTTCTATTTCTGCATTTGGATATCTTTTGTATTTTTGTGAGCCCATCGTGACATACAACAATAATTAGACAATGACATACAGCTGGAAACAATTATTGATCACGTGAACTACAAAGCAGGAACAAACCGAAACATAACTAGTGTCCAGAAAACCAGAAGATTGCACTACAGCAGACATGACAGTACTGAACTAAAAGACCAATCTACTGGTAATGCATGTCCATTTTTAACCAGCAAACACTAGTATTTTATTAGTGTCTTTTGAACCTCACTTTCTAATATGTTTTTGTCGTCTGACAGAGTGTCGAGTGGTGAAATCAACATCCTATGGGAAGGTGGGCTCTTTAAACCGAAACTCGCCTAGAAGCGTTGTCCTTTGCAGACGCAGCAAGTCCCCTTCTGGATCAGGTAAGGGTTAAATATACACTTACCTGCCACTTTATGCTGCACGTATTGCTAGTACTGATTTAGACCCCGTTTTGCCCGCAGAATTGTATTAATACATCATTGCATTGATTCAACAAGGTGCTGGAAGCTTTATATGTTGGTCCAGATTTGCTGCAGATTCGTTGGTTGCACATACATGATGCAATTCTCCCATTTCACCACATACTGAAAATCCTCTATTGGTTTGAGATCTGATAACTGTGGAGCCATTTGAGGAAAGTTAACTCACTGTCAAGAAACCAGTTGATTTCAGCTTTTGTGTGTTGTCCTGCTTGAAATGGCTGTCATAACATGGTTTTGCTTTGGTCATAAAGGAATGCAGCAATCCTGAAGTAGACTGTGGCATTTAAATAATGTTGGATTTGTGTGTAAACCCTTAAGTAGGGGTGTGGTTTATTTCTCCTCTCATCTTTCTCTTGTAGCAAACTAACGGTTGGAGGGGCGTGGCTAAACATATTTTGTCCATGCTATCAAAAAGTGTCAAAGATGACTGTCGTTTAGCAATGGCTAGATTTTAATTAAAGGGTGAAGTGCTTCGAAATGTGCATTTTTTTATTTGAATTTTAACGTAATCTCAACTGAAACATGAAAAGTGGGTGGAACTTAAAGTAACTCCTCCCCTTTAAAAAAAACAGCCAATAGTGTTTTATTTTTATCAGAGCTCTGCCAGTGAGAGATTAAACTTGTGAGAGAGTGGTTTAGAATAAACACATGAGAAGCTTCTTAAAGGCTGTTGTTTTGCCCTCAAATAGAAATTTTGCGCATTACCTTTGCAAGATGGTCAGGGCAAAAGCACATTTTAACATGAAATGGATACATTTTATGTATTGTGTTGCGGCGCCACGCCATGTGTAGTTAGGCCATGGTGTTACATGCTGATAATAACATCTAAAAAACTTGAGACTAACAATGTGCACAAGTAAAATAAGCATTATAGATTCATCTAAGGGCCACAAAAAAGTGTGCCACTTAAATATCCATCACAACAAAACACCACCAGCAGCCTGGGCTGTTGGTAGTAGGCGGGATGCTATCATATTGAATTTGTCACCCATTTTTTGATTGTCATGGGTTTAACAAGTGTGGCGGATGGATACTTTTGTTTTGTGTTTACTTTAAAATTAAAGTTGTTGAATGTTTGCTAGTTCCTACTTTTATCTTTCCTGAATGAATCTGAGTTTTAGCTTTGTGTAACCCCGCTGGTCCTACAGCACCCAACCCGCTCCGAGCTGGGATCGAACCGGCGACCTTCCACATGGGTGTCGGTTGGTCTATCAAGGAGGCTAAAGACCATGACCTCTAGCAGCTGTCGCTAGAGCACCTTTAGAGGTCAGAGGAGTGAGGTTTAGCTACACAGCATTTACTAGCTGGTTTTCGCTACACTCACCCCCCCCAAACCTCACTCCCATCCGGGTCATGGCACCAATGAAACCCCCGCCACACCACCCAACCCGCTCCAAGCTGGGATCGTACCGGCGACCTTCCACATGGGAGTCGGTTGCTCTACCAAGGAGGCTAAAGGCTGATTTATACTTCTGCGTCAAACGTCGGCATATGCTATGGCGCTGACACATAGCCCTTCGCCGTGGCTGTCGGCGTCGCTGACGTGCACCTCTCCAAAAATGTAACTACATGTCGCAACGACGCGTAGCGCAAGCTCTGTGATTGGTCGGCTTGGTAGCACTGACGAGTCTGGGCGGGACCGAGAGCCGCGTGAATGGTGCGAGCCGGATGGAGCGATTGTTTACAAGTGTGGAGTCCCATGAAGGAGCTCCGGATGGAAAGTTTTGTTTTGTGTTTACCTCATAGTTAAAGTTGTTGCACGTCCGCTGGTTCCTGCCTCAAAATGAGCGCGTTTGAGCCACTTGTGAATCCCGGAATTGTTCAGGAAAAGCAAAAAAGCAGCGAAGAAACTCGACACAGAGACACATTAACACCTCACTGCCAACTAGCGTTTCGAAAGTGTTAATCCAGACCAACAGAGACAGGGCGCAGAAGTATAAATGCACAGCTACGCGCGTTGCATGCGCCGTGTGTTACGCCGGTCATTTGACGCAGAAGTATAAACCAGGCTTAAAGACCAT
The DNA here is from genome assembly GCF_052040795.2 of Danio rerio. Classification (NCBI taxonomy): domain Eukaryota; kingdom Metazoa; phylum Chordata; class Actinopteri; order Cypriniformes; family Danionidae; genus Danio; species Danio rerio. The sequence goes on along the minus strand of NC_141030.1, from coordinate 38,484,389 downwards.
GGCCTCTAGCGGTTGTCGCAAGAGCACCTTTAGAGATCAGAGGAGTAAGGTTTACCTGCACAGCACTTACTAGCTGGCCTCCGTTACACTCACTCCCATAAACCTCACTCCCATCCGGGTCACGGCACTAATGTAACCCCCGCCGGTCCTACACCACCCAACCTGCTCCGAGCTGGGATCAAACTGGCAACCTTCCGCATGCGAGTCGGTTGCTCTACCAAGGAGGCTAAAGACCATGGCCTCAAGCGTCTGTCGCCAGAGCCCTAGCTGGCCTCTGTTACATACGGCTACAGTAGTATCGCACGCATTTCCAGCATAAACTTAAAAGACCGGCAAGGTAGTTTAACACAGTGGATCATAATACCCCCTCTGCCTACTAGCTTTTTGCAAGTGTCATTGCAGAGCAGGACAGAGAGAATGTAGAAGTATAAATGCTAACAACGTAGGCTACGTGCAAGGTATCACTTTGAAGTTTAAATCAGGCTTAATAAAGTGTCCGGCGATGGTACATGTTTATGCAACACAAAACGCCTCTCTAAACAGGTTCCTGTGTACACACAAACTCCCATCTCAAACATTGGCTCTCTTTCGATTGAGTATGGTTAAAAAGAGAATTAACATCTCAAATCACATAATAAATAGGAAGTCATGCATGCGAGACGGCTCTTTGTGCAACGAAGCACCTCTGTACGTGCAGCAGAGTGTGTTTGCTGGCTTCTGGGTTGAACTGCGTTCAGATATAGCTGTCTGATTCACAAGGGCGCATCCCGATGGAGAGGAGTCAAAAACGAGAGATATGAGATATTGAGGGAGAGAGAGGGGTGATGAGAGAGGCAGAGAGAGAGAGAGCGAGAGATGGAGGGGGGTTGTGTGACTCAGTCTTGCAGATCCACATCAACTGTTGTGCAATGAACACCGTTGTGTGTGATCTGAATTATAGGCACTATGCGGTTTGCTTTTGTGCCAGTTTGCTGACTGATTTGCTTTGATCATTACTATATTCATGTGACATATTATAATATATGCTACCTTATACATGCCAATGCTAATCAAGTCAACTTTATCTCTGCAGCACTTTATGTAGTGCAGAATGTAGTGCACACGCAGTGTTTTGTTCTAGTTATTCATTCATTCATTTTCCTTCAGCTTATTCAATATTTCACAGGTCGCCACAGCGGAATGAACCATCAACTATTCCAAGATATGTTTTACGTAACGGATGGCCTTCCAGGCGCAACCCAGTACTTGAAAACATACACACTTAATCACCCTACGACCCATTTAGTTTATGCAATTCACCTATAGTGCTTGTGTTTGGGCTGTAGGGGAAACGGAGCACCGTGAACCCAGGGGGAACATGCAAACTTCACTCAGAAACACCAACTGGCCCAGCTGGGACTAGGGATGGGTATCGTTAAGGTTTTTTCAGTATTACTACTTTTATCGATTCCACTTATCAGTTTGGTACTTTTTGTAGTATTTTTTTTTTTAATTTATGAAAAAAACACAAATGAAGCAAAATTAGTAACACTTTGTTTTATTATTATGTTTTTAATTTAAAATAAAGTGAAATCAGTAATTGTAAAACAAATAAATTCTATTTTTTTCATGTAAAAGAATGTACAATGGTTTGAAGAAAAATTACAATTCTTCTGGAGAAAATCAACATGTTTGCCTTTTCTGACAGAAGTCGGGACCTTTCTTGGTTTATCGTGCTCCTTGCAGTTGAAAATACTCTCTTTGAGTTGCAAAATGTAGTTAAATGAGATAATGTTACGATTTTTTACATTGACGCATTCACATAAATGAGTTATTTGTGTTTTGGGAGTTATCTGTGTTTAATACAGTTTTGGAGCATCTTGCAATGTAAAAATAAGCAGCTTTTTAATATAATTTCCTAATAAGCATAGTTTATTACTAAGCTATTCATGGGCTATATTTGTAAATACAGCTGATGTAAAAGCATTTTTAATGTTTAATTTATTTAGGCTACTGCAGAAAAAACACTGTTGTCATTGTAACCGAATGTGTTTATTTAACTATTAATATTATACTAATTTAGGTGATTGACTGCTGGCATAACCATGTGGATGATGTAACGTTACCGATAGTAGCTAGGCAGTCAAAAACTTTTCATCTGTCTTTCTGCAGTTAATGCACTTTTGAAAGATACATTCACTTAGCCAGATTGCTTGCGTTTCTGCTTATACAAGAAAACAACTGGTTGCGTTGTCGCTAACCACTCAGGAAATACAACCTCATTGATTCACTTCGCAAGCTTACGATCTGTGTGTGCGCTTAGCGCGAGCCTCAGCTATGTGCACATGCACAGCCGACAACTGTGAAGGCTTTTATACTTGACATGCTCGCCAGAAACACAAGCATTTCTCATTTGAGTTTGCCAACAGTGCAGACGAATATCAAATATGGCAAATTAGAAAGGGTTGGTCAGTTAAATTATATTACTGTGAATAATGTTTAGACAGCAATGATTTTCCAGAACCGTTAAAATCAGGGCTTATCTACTCTTCGGTTATTTATAATTTAGCACCAATGCTGATAAAGTACCAAGTTTCGGTACCCATCCCTAGCTGGGACTCAAACCAGCGACCTTCTTGCTGTGAGGCAACAGTGCTAACCACTGTGCCACCGTTCCACCCCCTGTTCTAGTTATTCATTTATATCATTATTTTTTCAGGGTTTTTACTTTTAACTGACAGAACAGTGGAGATTACACACAGGAAAGTGAGGGGAAAGATCAGCAAAGGACCTCGAGCCGGGAATCGAACTCTGACCACCATGAGCACCTCTGTGTTAATGTTGACAAACTAACCACTAAGCTATTGGCATTCATTCATTCATTTTCCTTCAACTTAGTCCCTTTATTCATCAGGCGTCACCACAGAGGAATGAACCGCCAGCTTAACCAGCGTATGTTTTACACATAGACTGTAAAATATATGGACATAGTATCCGTGACGTCACCCATAGGTTTCTGAAGAGCGCAAAAGAAGCCACAAGTAGGCGCGGCCAACCGTCGCCATTTTGTTCACGCGTCATCACACCCACGGCGGGATCCCAAACAAGGGCAAAGAGGCGGAGAGTGAGCGGAGCTACAGACACCTGCTAGCATTTAGCTTGGACCTGGTTCAGACACACTTTACTTTGGGAGAAACGCTTAATACTTTATCACCTGTGACTCGTTTGTATTCTGACCACTTGTACTTGGTTGTATACTATATCAATAAAGTGTTTAGTCTTTTAAAAACACTGCTGTAATACATTGAGCCACTAAACATTGTTCTTATGACGTTTTTCAACAGGAGGAAAACGCGAATTACTTCCAAACTCTTCATATATAGTCTGTGTTAGTTAATGTAAGACTATTGATGAAATCCAGCATAACAACGTATGACAACACTTCAGATGACTGATCTAGAGCCCACAGCTAATCAATCTGACAGACTCTGGAGTGCATTACAGCTCTAAATATAAATATAAACGATAAATGATCTTAAATAAAACAAATACATGTATAGAGATGGTATATAAGTATATAACTTTACTCACATGGGAAACGGAGGCCACGTGAATGGTTTGTGAGCACAATTAAGTTCACTCAGCATGACATTCCATCAAATAATTGTAGGAAACAAGTCCAAAAGGCAGTTGAGTGTGTAAAGCCACATAAAACAACCAGAAATACAATAAATATGCCGAGTTCAGTGGCTAAACTGCAGGATTCAGCTGAGGTGACGTGACTGTGACCAGCGAGACCTAGCTGTCACTCAAGTGGCCACTCCCTTAATTATGCAAACTTAATATAACTTAATATAAAGGAAACGGATGAGTTATAAAAAAATTCACCCCCCTCACAGTTGTCATGAAGGGTAATATTACCTGTATTAACCAAAATCTTTTTTTGTACCAGGCTGTAAACACCTTTTTTTCTGCGGTAAAGTTGGCCATTCTAACAGTGGGCTCAATAGAAATTTGCTCTGTTTTGGAGCCAGGAGCGGCCACGACTAGCGGAATTTCGCATGAATTGCAGTTTTAGTTACTTCCGTATTGGCTTCCTGAGGGAGAGCAGGAGGTTGCCGCTTGGTTTTACACAATGGATGCTTTTTCATCTGCAACCCAGTACTGGGAAACTCCCCCCCTCCCGCCCCATACACACACACACATTATTGCCAATTTAGTTTATCCATTTCACCTGTACCGCATGTCTTTGGACACACAGAAATGCCAACTGATCCAGCCAGGACTTGAACTACGGACCTTCTTGCAGTGAGGTGACAGTGCTAACCATTGAGCCACCATGTTATTGGTGTTCATGTTATTGTTCAGTTCAATATGAATGTTGGTGAAGGATGTGATCTGAAGGCAAAAAAGGCAATAGTGGGAGAAGGTAAACACTCACTCACTCACTCACTATTTTTTGGCTTAGTCCTCGATTTATAAGGGGTCACCACTGTGTAATGAACCACCAACTACTTCGGCATATGTTTTTTTTTTTATGCAGAGGATGCCCTTCCAGATGCAAGAGAGTGAACAGACAGGCATAGGCATAGATGGCATTCTTCATCAGATTTAGTTTTTTGGAAAGTATTCCCGGTTCTGTTTGCCCTAATAAGTGCAGCCTAACAACCTCTTATGGGAATTGACTTTTCAGGTTGCGTTTGTGTGTTATGCATGCTTGTACAAAGAGCTGTTTTATGCATTTATTTTTAACAGACTGAGTGTGTCTGCCTCCCCAACTATGCTAAGAAAAGTTTAGGTGCCAAATAGAAAAAGAATCAATCACCCGCAGTCTATTGTGATATCAGAGGCATTACTGTCTACAAATGTATTAGCATCATAGTAGGGTTAAAGGGATGGTTTACCCAAAAATCTTAATTAATACTGGTTCAAAACCTATTTGAGTTCCTTCTGTTCAACAAAAAAGAAGATATTTTGAAAAATATTTTTTGCAGGGACCCAATGACTTCCATAGAAATGTTTCATTCCTATGGTGGCACGGTGGCTGGCAAGAAGGTCGCTGTTTGGAGTCCCTGCAGAGCCAGTTGACATTTCTGTGTAGAGATTGCATGTTCTCCCCATGTTCATGTAGGTTTCCTCCGGGTGCTCCAGTTTCCCCCAGAGTCCAAAAACATTATGTGTCTGCCGGTTTGTTCACTTGCGGAAGCTCCATTGGCATTTTCCTGCACGTTTATTAATTCTGACCAATCGAAAAGCAGTTCAGGAGATATGTTCAGTAACATCTGGCCAATGAGAGATGTGGATTTTGTCAGATGACTGCATTTTGGTTCTTTTCAACTGGCAATCAGTGTGGTGTCAAAACGACCCAAAGACGACAGAAAATGCTACGATTTATTGCCCTTGGTCCGGACCAATTGAACCAAACCACAGATGTAAAAGCACCCTTAGTTTTTTGTGTGAACCATCCATTCAAAGAAAAATACTATGAATTGAATGCAGAGTCTACATTGCTCTGCATGGGTGTACAGGTATGAGTGTGTTTGTCAATCTATAAAGAGCTTTCGAACATGTAACACCTTCTGATAATGCTTTTCTGTGCATCTGTGCCCTAGTTTCCCCTTAAAGACCGCCTTTGCGTCTTCACCTCTATGCGATGTGTGCCAGAGACTTCTAGAAGCTGCTGGTTGATGTGTTTTTTCTTCTCCTCCATCCTCTAGTCGTCTGTTATATGATTGGTTTGAATTGTACCAGTTGAATCTCTATGAGTCGAGGTTTGGCTCAGAGTTCTATCTGGTTGTCATGGCGACGCTGTCTATGGGAGCTGTGCCTTGGAGACAATGGAGGTGCCCATATTTGGGCATCTCTTCCTGTTTGGCAGTCTTGGCGGAAGCAGGCTGAGAGATTGCGGCTCATCACTTCAGTCAGACGGCTGTTTCGCGGCAGACGCTTGCAGACGTGATCCGTGAAAGTGTGGAATCGGTTTAGCTTCGAGTGCTTGGTGTGCCATTTGCACCATTCAGCCTGTTTAATCGTATAAGAAACCCTGGGGTGAGGGAGAATATGACAGATTGACTCATGTTTGCAAAGGTTTCACTCGGCCAGTCTGCTTTTGGGATAAATTCACAGCAGTATGCAATGCCTGATGATCGTTTTAAAATTAGGAAATTAAAAAGTTACAGACATCATGATGGGTTGTTGATCCATAGCTGCCAAGGTTTTCATTCGAGGGTTTCTAAACCTCCCTCAAGGCTGAAAATTGTCTAAAATTTTTCTAGAAATGGTCAAAATTAAATGTTCTACCTATTTTTAATGAAAGTGTTATATAATGTAGAGATGTTAATGTATGGTTTAGGAAATAGTTCAAATTGGCTGCAGATTGACTCACCCTCCGGCCAGCACCAATGCTTAAAAACACTGTGAATAAAAAAAGAAATTGCGATGCTGTTGGTGTTGCTAGGTGGAATTAGGCAAAGGAGAAAAGCTTTGTGAAACTATGACAACAATGCTCTTGTGCAGCGTCCCAACTCGCCTACTTATTCTGCATCCTTTTTTTGAAAGAAAAACTATACACTTTCATACTTTTGAGTGTGTAACAGAGGAATATGCAAGCTTTGGGACATACGCTATCTGACAAAAGTCTTGTCGTCAATCCAAGTTGTAAGAGCAACAAATAGTAACTTCTAGTTGATCATTCGGAAAAGTAGCGAAAGGTACAATTTTTTTGATGAATAATCTGTCTAACTGCATCCCAATCATCACAAATACTGCAGAAGACCTGTTGGAGCCCGCATAGACCCAAGGTTCTGATAGAAATTAGTCAAGTTTGGTAAGGGAAATATCATGGTTTGACAACAGCCTGAGGTATTAAGACATTTGTGCTGCCCATTACATTACAATTCACAGGAGAGGGCAAATTCTTTAGCAGGATAGAGCTCCTTCTCATACTTCAGCCTCCACATCAAAGTACCAGGAAGCAAAGAAGGTCAAGGTGCTCCAGGGTTGGCCAGATCAGTCACCAGAGATAAACATTATTGAGATGTCTCGAGTAAGTTGAAGGAGGCATTGAAGATGAATTCAAAGAATCTTGAAGAACTCAGGGAGTCCTGCAAAAACGCTTTCTTTGTCGTTCCAGATGACTTTATTAGTAAGTTATTTGAGTCATTGCAGAGATCGATGCAGTCGTCCAAGCTTTCCATTGCAGGATGACTTTATATTTTATACTGTACATTATTTCTAAGTGACAAGATTTTTGTTTAAGCAAAGTCAGACCTTACTGTCCTAATTAAATAATTAAAAATCAAGGCATGATCATATTTTATTTTAGTCAAATAAGCGTAATTTAGAGGCCTTTTGCTTTCATAAAAGCCACTTTTGATACCAAATGATCAACTAGAAGTTATTATTTGCTGTTCCTAAAACTTGGATAGACGACAAGACTTTTGTCAGGTGGTGTACTGCTTCCTTATTAATGGAAAGTTATGTTGCTTTGTTACATGCCCTGTCAATCATCCACATTATTTTCTTTCATATTTATTTACCTACAATATTAGAGATGCAGCAGCAGGTTAATCTGACAATCGCAGGTCTTTCATGCAAAGAGTTCTCCTCAGGCATTTGCACAATTCTGCATTCAGAAGTTAATAAACAAAGACGTCTTTCTAAAATTTCTTGTTGTTTCAGAAGAAATATAATGCAGAAAATGTTACAAAAATACAATCCAGAAGGTTAGATAATAATTAAGAATCATTGAAACATCTTTACAAAAGCTTCTTCACTTAACAATCGGCTTTGCGTATCCGCCGGATTTGTAGTTTGTTAACACCTTTTACACCTTTTGTTGCTCTAATCGAAATCAAATCCAACACCTAATGTATTGTGAGCAAAAGCTGTTAGAATACACATTTCCATCGGAAATAGAAGACCATGGGTAACTTTGGAATACTCATTTCGACCTGATTTAAGACATACTAATTCTATTTAAGAACAGTATTAAGGATTGCTAGTATGCAAAATTGGACACAACAGTGCTGCTGTGATGTTTGCTTAAGGTTTGCTTTGCTCTTTGATTTTATCTTGTTAATGTTGCTTTCTTGAGAAGTTAAGTCCTCCCCTGAGAATTGGGTCTGCCTATAAGACCCTGAGTGATCCTGTTGTTGTAATAGATATATGTGAATATATAGATACTGTGCCGGCAGCTAGCTTTCTGCAACTCTCACATGGTCGCCCACTGAAGCTAAGCAGGGCTGCGCACGGTCAGTACCTAGGTTGCTGCCAGAAGTGGTGTTAGTGAGACCAGCAGGGGGCGCTGAACCTGTGGTCTGTGTGGGTCCTAATGCCCCAGTATAGTGACGGGGACTCTATACTGCTCAGTGAGCAACGTCTTTCGAATGAGACGTTAAACCGGGGTCCTGACTTTCTGTGGTTGTTAAAAATCCCAGGATGTCCTTCGAAAAAGAGTGGGGGTTTAACCCTGGTATCCTGGCCAAATCTGCCCACTGGGCCTGTCTATCATGGCCTCCTAACCATTCCCATACCATAATTGGCTTCATCACTCTGTCTTCTCTCTACCAATCAGCTAGTGTGTGGCGTGCGATCTGGCGCAAAATGGCTGCCGTCACGTCATCCAGGTGGATGCTGCACACAGGTGGTGGATAAGGAGATCCCCCCTCAATGTGTAAAGTGCAATGTAAGGAATTAAAGATAAAATTAGGTATAGCACTTGATTATACAGAACACCAGAGGTGCCGCTAGGGGGGTAAAAGTTAGGACGATTCTAAGGGCCCACACATTTTGAGGGCCCCCAGAGACATTATCAAGGGCCCACCACCTGCCGGTCTTCACTTTCGTCCTTGATCTCCTAAATCTCTACCCACCCAAAACTCCAAGCCCCCCCCCCCCCCCCCCCCCCCCATTATAATTTATATAATGTAAAAAGCGTGATAATGACCATTTCATTTCACCATTATGACATTTATAAGCGTAATAATGACCCTTCCATATACTGATGTATAATTAAAAGCGTGGGTTATGAAATTGAGCATTTATATTTCATACTGTTTAGTTTTCCCAGTTAGCCTATGTGCTAGCATAATCATAAATCTTCTTTTAGCCTCCTAGCTACAACAAGCTAACGAAGCGTTAGCTTTAAATCAGAAATTCACCACAGACGATCCTTTGGGGTCCTAAGCAGACTCGATCCCAGTCGGAACTTTTCATCACACTGTTATGAATATAAATAATGCTAGAACTACAGGGGAAGTCATTTAGCCCCTTTTTAACATTTTGTAAACATTTTTAAAAATAAACCCCATGTAGCTAAAATACTCTAGCTTTACCTAAATTTGTGCATATTTCATTCTCATCCCTTAGATTGCATGTAAAATGTCTAGTATTTATTTTAAAATAATGTAATAAGTTACATTACATTAGGCAGCACATTTTGTAGCTGTTGCATTGCTTCTTGTGCTTCTGGGAAAAACTCAGAGTTTCCGGAAAGATTGATGGTCAGTTTACGGACCCACAATTCCCACTATTGAATGAATCAAACAGACAGCTGCCTTTTAATCTGTCAGAAAGCGTAGGTCAGATGTTAGATTTCTTAGGATGAATCAGATTAGTGATTTCCAGAAAGGAAATCTGCGCTTTACTTTAAGCGCTGTCTGAGAGAGCCGTTGATGAAGCCGCCCGCTGTATGAGTGGTGTTTATATAATACACCCTGTCAGGCTAAGTATAGCACATTGATTTCTGTCGGAGATTGGCCTGCACACCTTTAAAAGCTGGACTCACAGTATAGATGTTTTAGGCTGATGTTTACCTCCTGATAATCGGGGAGAAACATACAGACACTTTTATACAAAGCAACTTATAAATGAGGATAAAATAAGATCTTTAAATCATCAGAGAGTAGCAGTATGTAAAATCAGGACAAATCTAGGTTAAACTAGATGAGTTAACTTTTTTTTAAATGAAAGTTAGATTTTTCCCATATGGAAAGGAGAGAATCATTTACAAGTGGTTTGTTAAGCCCGTTCACAATGTTGCACAATCTTTTACTAGACACATGGACTGTTAAAGGGGTGGTTCAGAGTGTACTTTCAAGGCTTAGTTGTGTTTATGGAGTGCAAAGCAATGTGTGCTCATGCTTCATTTGTAAAAAAAAAAAAAAGTCACAATATATAAAAAATATATTAAAAAAATCACAATATATTTTCATATACTTTGATTATATACAGCTACTCAGCTAACATGAAAACGACTGGCATATTTTCTTGCTCCTCTGAAAGGCTCACCCTCAAGAGGCTCTGATTGGTCAGCTAACATAATGTGCTGTGATTTGCGGCTCGGCTGTCAGTGAGAGTAGCTGTTAGTTGGATCAGTTTGAGCCTGAATCAGACAGAAAATGAGGAGGACACAGCTGAACCTCATGCCTGCTCTCTAAAATAAAATCTGACAAGAGTCTCTCACATATATTTGCAATAAGCATGTGTACGTAATCTGAAACGTTCGCATATCTTTTGTGAGTTTGTTATTTGAGACGTATAACGCAGGGAAAGCATCCACATAAAGAGACACTGCAGCGCTGCTGAAGATTGTGGGTGTTTACAGCAGTTTGACTAATAAATAATGTTAGCGGTGCCAAACAGCATTTCCTGTTGCTTACATCCTTGTTACAACATATCATTAACGGTAGAAACTGTGCATGTCATTGCTTACAGGTTATACCACAGCATCGTCTATTTATGGTTGGAGAAGTTTTTAGCCGAATCCAGCACTGAACTGGGAGATATTCTGGAAGCTGTCCATTATCAAATCCTAGCTATATATTTTTTATATTTCTCTGGAACATAGTTAAAATTTAACTGTAAGCACTTCTTTCTTTGTGTTGTGTCCTTCTGAAGCCCAATTACAGACACAGAACAAGCTCTGTAAAAATAGTAGCGTTTGGACTTCATTTTAGCTTTTTCTGCTACATTACAGCGTTAGCGTGATTCTGGCACTCCTCTTTGCTGTGCGAGGTGTATGCGCATGGTCAATGCACGTAAACTAAAGTGATCTCACTAGCCCGCATGTATTTTATTGTAGTCCCCAAACTTTGTTCGCTGTAAGCTTTGCTAATGGCCTGTTTCCACTGAGTGGTACGGTAAGTTCACTTTTATTGCCGTTTCCACTGTCAAAGGGTACCTACAAGCGAACTGTACTTTACCGTATCACTTTTTGGTCACCCTTTGCAAAGAGTACCAACAGGCTCAAAGGTTACCATAAGGCAGAGCTAGACGTGCAGCTGAACGCTATTGGTTTTCAGAGATACATCACTCGCAGAAACAGGAGAATGAAAACAAAGGAAGTGACATTCTAAAAACACAGCTGAGACATGATACTGTAATGCTATACACATGTAAGAAGCCAGGGTCGACCCGAGTGCAAACAAACCTTGTTGTCATCTTGATGTTCAGCCACAAAGCTAAGAAGAACAAATTCTGCCGTGTTTTGTTGTTGTTTCTATTTTTGAAATAACAAACTTTTTAAGCTCATAGTAATAACTTGCGCCTGATCGTTGAAGCGCTCTGATATCCGAGCCTCACAGAATGAGACAAACTCGAGAGTGAAGCGCAAAAAAACAAATGATTCTTTCAGCAACCTTAACCATGAACAAACTGCCATGTATAACTATTATCATCACCTTTTAGACTATTATGAACTCAAAATAAAAGAATTACTTTCGAACAAGAGGCTACACTTGCTGCTGAAGATTAAAGGGCCATGAAACCCCCTCGTTTCAATGTGTTTTCACACCTCTACTTTGGAAAAAGTCAGAAAAGTGGGCGTGTCCAGCTCTGTTTAGGGGGGAGTGTCGGAGGAAGAAAAGAGGTTGGGGTGGGAGTGTCTATTTGGGCGCGCTGAATTTCAGAGTCAAAACACACACCCACAGCGGACAATGTGACTGTTTACATGGACATCTGTAGTCGAATTATTTGCCAAATTATTAAATGGTGGACTTTAACTGCAGTTTGGCTCTTTCATTCAGGGAATTCATTAATGTCCCTCCCGACAAACGTGATATTTGATTCGAGGCGCTGCTCTAAGCGTGTATTTTTCATGCGATATTTGATACCGCACGGCGAATGAGAGAAAAAAAACTCAGCATTTCCCGGAAACTTAGATCGGTGCAATAGTTTGTTTGATACGAGTAAAATACGAACTGAATAAACAAAGAGCACTGGTCGCTCACTTACCAAATCTGTAGAGACAGGACAATCGCCAGCAACTAGAGCCGTGTCTTTATTTAGAGGAGACTACAAGCGAATCTGGATCTCAGCGTTTGCAGATGAGAACATCTCTCAGGTAAACAATAATCCTCCTTAGACACGTAAGTTATTGTTGTCGAGCGTCGCGTACACTGTTATCCACACGTGAGTCTGAGCTCTCACAGAGAGAAAATGAAAACGAAACTTAACTGCAGCAAACTATAAAAGCAACACTTCACGCTTGTTTTGCCAACACAAAGTGGCGTCTTTGCCGTCTACACTCTGACAGTAATGAATATTAATGAAGTTGCAGAATAGAGCCCGCTGATTGGTTTGAACCAAGCTTTACTCATGCATTAATGCATCACACTGTAAGACGTAATAAGACTCACTCTGGCACAGACGCCCAGTCTGCACGCTGGAATACAACGCTATTATGTCATGACCGTGACGCAGCTTCAAAAATTTGTTTCAAACCGGAAGTACGAATTTGCTTGAAATAACGCAAAAACAACCAATTTACACTTTTTAGTGAAAAATAGGTGTCCTAATAGTGTTTTTAGCAGTGTGGGACACATATACGACTGTCAACAGCTCAAAAAATGTGTTTTGGTGTTTCGTGACCCTTTAAAGACACGGATGAGACGTTTGCACTGATTGTGGGCTATATTTCGTGTGGTTGTTGAACCCAAACAAGGACTAAATGTATGAAGTGTGTAGTTTTTCTGTAATTGGTAACATATTGAAGACTGTAAGGGTCTGTATGTGCTCATAAATGTTGCATTCATTTATTTATTTTATATAATTACAGGCGTCACAGTAGGCTTTTTCATTTTTGTCATTGATCTGCAGTTATGATCAAATCATGTTCATGGAAAAGTTAGTAATTAACATTTATAAACAAGTATTTAAGTGTGTAAACATCGGTTTTGTGAGAAGTGCTTCTCATATGATGTGAACGACCCGTACTGCATTACTGTTGTAGACATATCCTAGAGTAAAAATGAAGTTGTCTGAAACTTTTTGTCATACACCACGCCCACCTACCTTTTTGGCAGTGGAAACACAAGCTTGATAAAGGTGATCCGTATCAACCCGCACCATACCATATTGTACCACTCAGCGGAAACGGGTCATAAGCTAACTCTGTAAAACCAATGTCTCCCTTTGCATTGAACTTTAAGCGCACTACATTCAGAAATGTTGTTTGTTCACACAGCTACATTACACATCAACTAAAGTTTAAAATGTGATATTGTAGTGGACCATCTCTTTAAAAAAGTGTCTAGTGCATATGGAGAGAAGAGAGTGTATATCCTACAGGTGGTTTGTCAAGGCCACTCACCTGCGTGGAGCATACTCAGAATTGCACAATAATTGCAAGACTTAAGGGGTGCCTATAAGAAGGTGTCTGATGCATATGGAGAGGGAAAGAGTGTGCCATTTACAGGTGGATTGTTGCAAAAACCAGCCCAGGAGCTTCATTATTATAATTGTCCCAGATTATTTGGTCATGTTGGGTATTTACAGATCAAATCTTAAACCTCCTGATCTGCTTATTGGGGCTGCCCAGTCTTATCAAACATGATTGATGCTTAGGATATCAGGTTGGGATGATTATGTCTATAATTACACAAATGCTTCTATGTCGTGCAACTAAAGCTGCTCAAGCAAAGAGAAGTGCTGGGGAGAATTGACCCTTTTTAATGTTTGTTTTTGCGTACTTGCAAACAAATGTAAACATTGCTCTGTTAACACAACAGTTCTCATCTGGTAAACTACTCAATCCAGTATGATAATATCAATATATTATAGCATGTGATGCAAGTTTTGAAATCATGCAACATTGAAAAATGCAAATACTCTGTTAAAATAGTTGGGTTAAAAATACCCCAACATATAACCCAACTATGGGTTAGTTTAACCCAATGCATTGGGTTATTTTGATTAAATGTTATTACTTCCATTCTGGTATTACTATTGCTACTATTACTAGTACCACTAACTTTGTAATCATGATTGTGTAAATAAATAACATACAGTAAACAAAAATATTGAAAATGCTTTATTTCCATTACATTTTAAGTTCCAGACACTTTTGTTAAAATAAATCAAGAATCACAAACAATTAAGAAGCAGAATATGGAGCTCTGTATGCTGTAGAGACTGTCCAGCAGCTGCAGCAGGCTTCACTCAGTGTCCACAATGTACAATACATTTTAGCCACATCCAAATGCTTCTAAAAGATGGTCTTGGATGGTGAAACGGATGTAAAAAAAAACACGAACCGAGAGGTAATTTGATAAATAACAACAATATTATTGCGTTAAATAATATTAGAGCGCAAAAACAAGATTACGCACGCATATTAAAACAGCTGTTCTGTCACAGTTAAATCGGTTGACTATTAAATTTCAAATTTTTACCCCCAACTGTTGAGTTATTAAATAAATAACCCAATAAAAGTTAAAAATAACCCAACAAAGAACCAAATATTTAACTCAACTGGTAATAAATAATACACTCTAAAAAACTACGAGTTATTTATTTAACCCAATGGTTGAGTTAAACATATTTGGTGCTTTGTTAGGTTAATATTTATTAATAACTCAACCAGTTGAGTTAAATATTTGGTACTTTGTTGGGTTATTTTAACCTTTATTGGGTTATTTATTTAATAACTCAACCAGTTGGGTTAAAAATTTGAATTTCAACAGTCAACTGATTTAACTGACACAGAACAGCTGTATTAATATCCGTGCGTAATCTTGTTTTTGCCATATAAAGTTTATTTAAGCTATAACGCAAAAATATTGTTGTTATTTTTTTATCAAATTACCTCTCCGTTTCGTGTTTTTTACATCTGTTTAACCATCCAAGACAATCTTTTAGAAGCGTTTGGATTTGGCTAAAATGTATTGTGGACACTGAGTGAAGCCTGCTGCAGCTGCTGATGCAAATACGCTGTTAAAATAATTGGGTTAAAAATACCCCAGAATATAACCCAACTATGAGTTAGTTTAACCCAATGCATTGGGTTATTTTGATTAAATGTTATTACTTCCATTCTGGTATTACTATT
This sequence comes from Danio rerio, assembly GCF_052040795.2. NCBI lineage: Eukaryota > Metazoa > Chordata > Actinopteri > Cypriniformes > Danionidae > Danio > Danio rerio. The sequence continues at coordinate 38,469,082 of NC_141030.1, read as the reverse complement.
GCTACTATAACTAGTACCACTATTAATTTTGCAATTATGTTTGTGTAAATAATTAACATAGAAAAATATTGAAAATGCTTGTTTATAACTGTCTAGACTTTGTTCTGTTTCTTCATTGTTTGTGATTCTTGATTTATTTTAACAAAAGTGTCTGGAACTTAAAATGTAATGGAAATAAAGCATTTTCAGTATTTTTCTATGCTGTGTGTTATTTATTTTCACTATCATAATTACAAAATTAATAGTGGTACTAGAAAATAGAAGCAATAGTAATGCCAGAATGGAAGTAATAACGTTTAATCAAAATAACCCAATGCATTGGGTTAAAATAACCCATAGTTGGGAAGGTACTATAAAAACCTATAGTTGGGTTTTATATTGGGGTATTTTTAACCCAACTATTTTAACAGAGGCTGAGCACTGTAGTTCTAGCCATGCTAATTTACTGCATGTCCAATCATCATTCATATAGTTATTCTATGCCATAGATATATACACTAGATATCGCATAGGGACTCTGAGCATGTGTCAATAGCGCCGCCACATTGGTACAGTGCTTCCAGGACAAATGTCATTCAACCACACTAGTCAAGACTGTGTTATTACGTGTAGATGCTGGACTTTAGCGCTGTCTACGGGTGTAGTGACGAGCAAACAAAGAAAACAAAGCACAAAGGCAGAACATTTCATGGGTAAGATTAAGTTTTTTTCTGTCTTTGTATGTTCTGAACTTTTGTGCTAATCAGGTAACGTTATTGATGATAGCAGTCACTTACTGCATTCACCATAAGACAAAGAAGCTCCAACTCGCACTAAACACTCGGCTTATGCTAGTTTTGTTGAATAAAATCAGCGAACAATGCAAAAGAAATATGACAACAAGATGCTGCGCTACCAGAAACTTGTATTATTGTCGGCTAGTGAAGGAGTCGTTCATAACGGATATTCATTCACAAACGAATCGCTCCCTCCGTCAGTATGAGAAGTGAAAGCAGGAGAGGAGCTGTGTTTCAGGACATGATTAGATCAAATTTAACAGGGAGGGTGAATAGTACATTTCTGTACACACAAACACAAGCTTTTTGTCAGGAATGCCCATGCGGTCACTGATCCATCAATGTAGAAAAGTGATGTAAAATTATAATTTTTGTAATTAGAAAAAAAAATTACATAACATCCAGGAAAACTCTCGATCATAGATATATGTGTATATGTGTATATCTCTGGCTTTGGATGGCCACAGTCCTCCACTGTACCTTGGTCCCGCATTCATTTCAAAGGAGCGCTACCCTGTAGCAAGATGGCGGCGCTATTGACGCATTCCGTTCAATAGACAACAATAGGCCAGGCAACATCTAATGTATATATCTATGATTCTATGCTACCACTTGTAATTCTCAGTTTCTCTGGATTAATTAGGTATTGGTTTGAGTGAAATGTTTATATTAGTTGTATTCTACAAGGCTCAAAAGTGATGAATTCCCTTTACCTGCTGAATCTGTGTACAAATGTCATTTGTGTTGATGCAGTTGCGAGGAGCCTTTTGTTTTTTTAACGCGACAATCAACCCAAGCCCATGTCATCCTACGGGTTCTTCACAGTTTGAGCGGCGCGATCAAGTGCAGAGCTCGACAACACATTTAGAGCTGCTTTAACAAAGCAGACGCGGCGACACAGACATAAACAGCTTCTCTCTGTTATATTTATTAACAGCTGTGTGGGCCGTTCACATCTCTTTCTCTGCCCGCTCCATTTACCGAAGGCATCCTTCCAAAGCATTTCTGATCTGTGATCTTAGGTCGGTCGCCTCATCAATTTTCTGTGAAGCTTTTCTGTTGAATCTGCACGGGTGAACTTGGCCTCGTAGCCGACTGAATTCTGATCTAAACGGATTATCCAGAGAGTAATCTTTAATTAGAGGAGCGGAGTGTAATCTGTAGAAACACTGCTGACTGACTGTCCTCAGGAAACACAGAGCTGCTCCTGTCACTCTCACGCAGGGGCCTTGTTATTATTCTGACTGTGTAATTCAGGCTAGTCGCACAGTTGCTTACTGACAAACCCACAAACAGCTCATTAGTCGATTAGCATGTGCCCTACTGAGCCAAAACTGACTTTTTGGTAAGGCATGTTCCTGGCAGTGCCTGAACACAATCAAATAAGACAAACAAACTAGTGTTTTTTTATTTGGTTTTAAATTTTAATAGACGACAAGTTCTGCATTATACACATACACTCATCGGCCACTATAATAGGTACACCTTACTTGTACTGGGTGGACCCCTTTTTGCCTTCAGAACTGCCCTAATCCTTCGTGGCATAGATTCAACAAGCTTCTGGAAATATTCCTCTGCGATTTTGCTCCATATTGACATGATAGCATCACACAGTTGCTGCAGATTTGTTGGCTGCACATCCATGATGCTAATCTCCCCTTCCACCACATCCCAAAGCTGCTCTTTTGGATTGAGATCTGGTGACTGTGAAGGCCATTTGAGTACAGTGAAATCATTGTCATGTTTAAGAAACCAGTCTGAGATGATTGGCATTTTATGACATGGTGTGTTATCCTGCTGGAAGTCATCATCAGACGATGGGTACACTGTGGTCATAAAGGAATGGACATGGTCAGCAACAATACTCAGGTAGGCTGTGGCATTGACACGATGCTCAATTGGTACAGCCCATTCACTTCAAGGCTGGACGTGTTGTGCGTTCAGAGATGCTTTATGGAACAAAATCAATATCAAAAGTATTGAATTAAAAAGCTTGTTGAATAGCACAAACTAAAAATAATAATACAGCGAATTAACAGGGGCTTGCATTTTAATGCAATCTTGAATGCCAGGGTTTACTTTTAGGTCATGAAAGTAAACAAAGCTGTTCATTTAAACTGTGTATATTTCAACTAAAAATACTTTCACAAACTTTCATACTTATGAATGCAATAATTCATATTCAATTTCCAGATTTCACTCACAAACATGCAATACTGTTTAAAAATACCATGTTCCAGTTAATTTTTTTTAAAATTTAATTTAATTTAAGTTAATTTTCAGTTCATTTTTATTTCAGTTCAAATATTGGCTTCCGTAAATTCAGTGGCTCAAATTCGACTGTTATAATTCGACATTACATCCGGGAACTGCAGGAGAAGCAATAGATTGAAGATTGAAGATCGCCAGCTGCTTTTTTAGCAGCAGGTGAAGATGGAACCATCTAAGATTTTTAATCCAGTACATAGGCGAGAAAGAAGCTAATAAAGGCACAAAAGTATCATTTTAATATTAATATCATATCAATATATTTGACATTATAAGTAATAAAATGAGTATGAGTAAAATGAGCAAATGATGTTCTGGACATTTATATTTACCCATATGTAACGGAAGCCAACTGGAGATCGCGTAAACCGTGAATCTCACTCCTCGGATCTCAAGAGGTGATCCAGCGACAGAGGTTGTTCTGCAACCTTTAGCCTCCTCCTCAGAGCATTTATCTCCCATGTTGATAATGCCGGTTTGCACCCCGCTCGGACTAAGGGGGATAGATTCACATAAATGGTCTTTTGACGAATATATGGTTACATATTCTCTATGTTTATTACTATTTCGTCTATTGACGTAAAGTTTTATTGTTATTGACTGCTAAAGAATATAAACGTCAGAAAAACAGGAGAGGAAATAATATAGTAGTACAAAGTAGATAAACATAATTGCCAGAGCTAAGATATGTTACAAAACCAGAGAAATTTAATGAGAATGTCACACAAAACAGTTTACTTGGAACTGTTAGACATAGAGTGTTCAGGTATTGTGATTTAAAGTTGGGTATGGATGGGATGTATAATTTTAAATAATTCAACACAACGTGCAAATGCATTAAAGGAGTTATTCAGTTATTCATACAGTCTAATATGGCATTACCATTAAAGGTTATTAGTAGGGATGCAACAATACAGTTAGTCCATGGTTCAATATACCACGGTTTTTTAATACGGTTTTCGGTACGGTTTGATTCTCATGGCTTAACACGTTTTTTTTTTTTTTTTTTGAATTCTATAGGCAATAGCAACAGTAAAAGGTTAAGGAGAAAAACATAAAAACGATTTATTGCAATACTTATTTTGTTTTACTTAGTTCCTAGTATTATATAAAAAATGAACACTGAAATCTCACAGCTGCTGGTAGCCCATGTACAAACTAGGGAGGGGAACACATAAAATCCTACACTTTGAAAATAAACATACATGCGAAGTTAATAAAGATAAATTGGCCATTTCAAATAAACCTATTTGTACTTAAGTAAACATAAATAAACCCCCTTAATTATCTCGGTGCTAAAAAAATGCGAGACTGTAGTCTGTAACGCGGATCGAGTGCTTTTATAAGATGACAAAAGCCTGCATCTACAATCACCGAAAACGGCTGTAAATCTTTAGCAATAAACACTCGCACCGCACTGTTTTTATGTGTATCTCGGAGTGTTGTATGTATGCTTAAAAGATTCAGCAAAGGAGTTGTTGCTATTTGGAGGACTTTATTACCTTCTCTGTTATTCTGCCATCAGACAGTGATATTGCTGAATGATGGCGCTGCAGATGTGCAGTCAAGGTTATACGTGTAAAACAATGCTTGCACACAGTTATTTTTTGTTCACCGTTTTTTCTTTTATTGGCATTATACTTACCGGCAAAACCAAAATGTCCTCACACCGCAGATGTAAACGCTGGTGGTTCCTCGTACTGTTGCCTCACTTTGCCGGCACTACCTTGTACTGTTGCCTCAGCCTCACTTCACCGCCGCTCGCAATTTTAAAGTGTGGAATGATGGTCAAGCGCCCCCTAACTTTAGAGCATAGTGATTGGATATTTACTCACGGGGAGGAGTTTCCTCATCTCAGCTCATGGATTTAGAGGCACACATAATCAATTCGGGGAGATATTTAAAACGCACCTACATTATTTAAACTAAAGCCAAGAAAAATTCACACGTATTGAACCGTGGAGGTCATACCGAACAGTTCATTAATATATTGAGAACCGTGGCATCCCTAGTTATTAGACTATGAAGTGTTTGCGCTGTTTAAACGCAGCTATGTTAGGATTGTCAGGATAACCTCACCCAAGAACATGATTTCTGCAGGAGCCCCATAGGTTATAATGAAGACTACAACTCCCATAAATTCACACTCAGTCACCACATCTTTGTTTGTTATGAATATGTGCCCTCTAGTGGCTAAAATTACATACTGTGCCTTTAAGTTCAACGTCAAAATTTGTTGCATGATATGCGATATTATTAGTGTGTTTTTAGGAAGATGCTATGTTTCAAGCACATCATTTACACATCAAATGTCATTGGAAAAAGATTGTCTGCATTACAATGTTGTAAGCATGTCTAACGTAGAATGAAAAGAAAATAGAAAAAAAACTCAGAAGCTTGCATAACATTGGTCATAACATCAATATAATTATCAACCATCCGTGTATCACTTCTCGGCAGCAATAAAACGAGTATAAAGAGTCATGCTTCTTAGTCAGTGAGGGGATTGATTTTTATTGTAGCACATCTATTGCGCAGAGACTGATATCACTGTATCCTGGTCCGCACTCACTCTGGCTTCTCTCTGAAACCCTGTCGTGCATATCACATAGATGCACTGTAAATAGAAATTTCATTAAAAATGATATCCACTGTGAGACAGATGTGCTTGCTGGAATGTACTCAGTGCAGGGTACAGCTCTGAGAGGCTCAGAGGAGCCACAAAACCACTATCAGGATGCTCGATATACTTTAATAATGCAGTGTATTTATATATAGAGCGTTGCGTAATTTGTGTAAACATATCAAGCGTTTGTTATGTAATTCAGTCCTGTAATTGCACCTTGTGTCATTTCTCATTGTTCGAACATCTTATGATTGACAATTTGACTTAACAGGACACTTTTTCTTTTCATTCTTTTGTAAAGTATGATAAAAAGAATAGTCAAGAGTTTTGAATTATATTTAAAGGGATGGTTCTCCAACAATTGGAAATACCATTTACTAGAGGTGTAACGGATCACGGATTGAACCATTTTTCGCATCAGCCAAAAAATGGAGGAGACAAATGTAATTTGCTTTCCATTGATTACAAAAACAAAACAGCAAAAAACTTTTAGTGTCAACAAACAGAACTTAGAAACTAATTTTATCAAAAATAAAATAAAGAAAAATTTCAGTCCCGCTAAAAACAATATTGGGTTTAAACTATTAGGGCATAATAAGATTAAAAGATTTGTACGAAGACAATATATTAAGGTCATTTAAAAATCTTGAAGCACAATTTAATATACCTCAAAAACACTTTTTAAAAATATTTACAACTAAGAAGTTTTCTTTTTACACTAATAAAAAATTCAACACTGCTCCCCCCAAGGTCGTTATTGAAAACTCTTAACAAGATTGTTTCATCAAAGGACGAATTACACAATTATATAACATATTAAGAGAAAATCATAAAAAAAAAAAACTTGCATGGATCCAAAATACAAAATATGGATATTCCAGAGGACTGGAATATAATTTGTTTAAATGCACAAATGAAAACATTAAACTCCCGATTGAGATTGCTACAATGTAATTGGATAATGAGAACTTATATTATAATATCCTGTAAGATTAAATAAATTCAACCCTAATATCCCTGATCTTTGTTTACAAACTAAAGAAAGAAAATTGATTGATTTATGTTTAATATAGTCAAGGTGTTGTATTGCTTTATGTTGGAACAATGTTAATCTCCCATCTATTGGACTTTGGTTGACAAACCTAATAACATGTTTGGCTCTTGAAAAGCTCACATATATGATAAGGAATAAATCCTCTGAATTTTGTGATATCTGGGAGGTGTTTTTGAACCTTATGAAAAATGGAGATATTGAAGAAGCTCTGAAAGTCTGAAGTTGTGCAATGTGAATTAGATTATTGAATTAATTAGAATTATTTTTAAATTTAATGTATTTATTTTAATATTATTTTAATCTAATTATTTTTTAATAAGGATTACTATTTAATTTAGATTTTTTCCTTGTCAGGGGTAAGTTTTAGGTATTGAGGTTTGAATTGTTGTAAAACCTTAAAAAAAACAACTCAATAATGACATGCTATACAAAAATAAAATGATGAAATAATCAGCTGAATAAAAATGAATTCAAAAATATTCAATACTTTGAAAAATTCACTTTTGCTGTTAACGCTAAATATATAATCTAGCATTATAAAATGTACAACCCTTATTTATTTTTAGTCTCATTTTCAATAAATGATTCAGTTATTCGCTCATAAATCTTCATGTTTCCTCATTGACGTGTCATTTTTGAAGATTTATTCAGTGGCATATTTTTGATGGCTGGTTGGTTAAATAATGTTGCTGCCTGCAATTTTTATTTTTGACCGTCGTAAAATGCACATGATGGTGATTTTAATCTTGACCATAGTCATTAGTGGTTTTATCTAAACTATAAACTGTTCTCCCAGCACTTCTGTGTTATTTGACTGTTTGTAACTTTATAACTAACTTAAAAGACTAAAGACTGAATCTCTTTCTTGATTTTTGCTTTTTTCAAACACAGATTTGAATGAAGCAACTCGAAGGATTAATAAACACATGCAAATCACCATCATGTATCTTTTTTTGTTGCGTGGTTGTTGAGATCTCGATCTTTAATGATTATGCAGCTTTACACTGAATGCATTAATGCAGGCTAAACAAGCAGTGACTTAATACACCTTTAATAACCTAAGAAACCCACCACAACTTCTTTCATCATCATTATATTTTACAGGAAAGCCTAAATACGTGTGATTTTAATGATACGAGAGGTGATCTCTCTGTGATCCCTACAAATTTAGGATTAATCTACCAGTAAATAATGTAATAATCCGCAGGCCACCATGGCTGAATGACAGATTGCCTTGATCTGTCTCACCTTTCTTTTTTTCATTGATCACAAAAGAAGATATTTTGAAGAATGTTGGAAACCTTTTGGAAGATTTTTGTCTGTAGGACATACATTGCACTGTGTTTCAATATTCTTTAAACTTGTTTGGATCAAGTATAAAAATAAGCAAGTCCCTTAGAGTTAAACAGTTGAGTTTTAATCATTTTTGAATCCATATAGATGGTCTCCAGCTCTTGGAGGAGCACTTTTAACTTAGCATAAATCATTAAATTGGATTAGGCATTAGCATCTAAAAAAATCTTAGTTGCTCAAAAATTCTAACAGAGTTAATGTATTTTGCCTATTTGAAGCTTGACTTTTCTGTAATTACATGGTACATGCATACAAACAAACATATATTAAGACTGATGGAAAATGTAAAGTTGCTAAAGGGGCTAATATTGGCTAGGAACTATCCTCTCAATAGCCCTTTTCACACATACACACCTTTCCGGAAAATTACCAGCAATTTTCCGGAAAGGTGTGTATGTGTGAACAGGCCCTTTTTGAAAATACCGGTAAATTCGTTCTGGCTATTTTCTGGAAAGAGAAGTTGTAACATTACCGGTAGTTTGCCGGAATGCTGCGCTGTGTGAACGCAAAAGGAAGATTGCCGGAAAGAGCGCGTGCACGTCTAGAACGTGCTGACGTGAGACGTCTGCTTTAGCCAATCGGAACAGTCAGACGCATTCACATCCGCGCGGTTTATCAGAATAAAATCCTTTGAATATTTTTCCAGACACATTTAGCTGCTAGAAATTAGTCAGATAACGTTTATATGTTCATCTTAATGCCAACCGTGTAATTAATTATCCATAAGATGCTTATGATAAGCCGGTGTTTGTTTACCTTCAAGCTTTGCGTTTAGAGCTCATTTCTGGTTAATGATGTCAGAAATTACTGGTATTTTGGAATGGATGTGTGAATGCTCTTTTCCGGAAAAAATTCCGTAACGTCCTCGCCTGTGTGAACAGCACTTTTTTGAATTTACCAGTAAAGTCGTTCCGGAAATTTTCCATATATTTACAGGTATCACTGTGTGAAAGGGGCTATTGACATTGACTTTTGCTACTGTAATATGGCTGCACCGGCAAATCTTGCAGCCACAATTTTCTCAACTTAATTGTGAGAGACAATTTAGACCAATTTTCAGGCACTGCATTATATCATTGTGCCTGCTGCAGCCATGAAACTGCAGCAAAATTCCTTGATTATACGCCAGAATGGGAGTATAGTTCCTAGCCACATCGACCTAGAAAATAACAACTTAAAAATGTCCTGCTTCTTAGTACACAATGTAACTTCAGAAGAGTCAAGCTTTTTTTTTAAAAAATGATCAAAACTCCATGCTATTGGTCTAATCCAATTCAATGATCTATGCTAAGCTAAGCTAAAAGTGGTCCCTTCAAACAAAGAGATCAGCTGAATGGATTAAAAAATGGTGAAACTCAACGGTTTAACTCTAGGGAGTTATTAAACAGAACTATTATGTTCCTTTAAGCGCTCTCCTCTGCACATATTGTGATTAATTCTCAAAAGCGGTAATCAATTAACAGCCCCAAAACATAATCGTCTCTTGAGTGATGATCATACAAGTCACTCATACTCACACAGAAGTTATTTTCGTTCAGCTGTGGTGGGAGTGCCAGATCAGGACAGGGGTATGTCAGGGGAGGACGCTGAACCTCTTTCGCGGCTCTTTCGGATCACATCCTAGTTATTAATTATGGACAAAGGGTCAGATGCAAAACAGCGGACATAACTGCACCTGGCTGGAAAAAGAGAGAAGTAAACCGAGGAGAAACGAGAGAGGTCACATCCCTGCATCCATCCTCCCACAGCTGAGCATGTTACACAAGAGTCAGCTCTCTCCTCTCTGTGTCTAAATTTATAGCTGTGTTATAAACCATGCTGAAATCATATCCCATACATAAAATATGGACATTCTACTAGCAGTGGATTGCAGTACATCTCAAATTCAAAATACATACGCAGTCATAGACAGTACAGTGACATATGTAGGGGAATGCTTATACAACCAACCGCAAAAATGATATAAATAAGAATCTAAATATAGAATATTACGAATGGGCTCAGAAGTTAGCATTGTCGCCTCACAGCAAGAAGGTCGCTGATTCAAGTCCCGACTGGGCCAGTTGGCATATTTGTGTGGAGTTTGCATGTTCTCCCCGAGTTCGCATTGGTTTCCTTCGGGTGCTTGGGTAAATGACAATCCTCTGTCATATATTTGCAATTTTTTAATATGTCATCATTTGAAAGATTACGTCCTGCGTCTGAGTTTTACTTGATGCTGTGCGTTAGATTTCAACGAAATATTACAATTAAAACGGAAACTAATTATTTCGTAACGAATGCCCTTAAATAATGTGGCCTTGGACAGTAAGCATCAGTGTTTCTTGACATGATTGGATAAAGGGGACGGGGCAGTGCTAGATTTGTGCGTACTTTGGAATAAAATCCAGCAGGCGCCTCTGCCGCAACAATTGGGCGGGGCTTAAGTTTTGTATCAATGTCACGCTGAAACAGCTAAAGACTAGTTATCAAGATTCATTTGAAGCACTATGAGTCGACTCTTTAATAATTGAATCAATAGTTTTAAACATGGCGCACCTACAGATTTAAGCCTTAGCTGGATATTTCACTGCACAGCTGTGTTATACACTACATGGAAAGCCATTTTCAAAAACCCATAATTGGGGCTCTTTAATTTCTCACAATACGTTTGTCTGAGGTAATGGGCATGGTTAGGCTAACATACTTAACCACGCCCCTCCAATTGTCAGAATTGACATATTTTACAGTCTATGGCACAGATGTCAAACTCAGTTCCAAAAGGGTCTGCACAGTTTAGTTCCAACCCTAATTAAACACACCTGATCAAACTAATTGAGTCCTTCAGGCTTGTTTGAAACCTACAGGTAAGTGTGTTGGAGCAGGATTGGAACTAAACTGTGCAGGGCTTCGGCCCTCCAGGAATTGAGTTTGACACCCCTGGTCTATGGTATTGACAACAAATAAAAATGGAGAGGAGGAGATGTCTGTTTGCTTGTAATAACTCTCACCAAACCCTCTTCCCAATCTTCCTTAATGAAGTACTTTACTACATCCATTAAGCTTCAGAAGAAAAAACAAACCACACCCACTGTGTCTCATTTAATATTCCGTTTCTCTATGAACTGCGTCACAGCATAAAAAGTCACATTCATGTGGACTTTAAGAGGTAGAGTAAGTGGGGCGGGGGGAATGTTGTCGTTAGGGTTATAGAGAGAGAAGTGTTTCTACAGGTGGTTTGTCAGACCCACTCGCCTGCACTTCACAAAGGCAGCTTTTTTTTTTTTTTAGATTAGTCTTTCTCTGGGGTGTGTGTGTGTGTGTGTGTGTGTGTGTGTGTGTGTGTGTGTGTGTGTGTGTGTGTGTGTGTGTGTTCGTGTGTGTGTTCGTGTGTTCGTGTGTGTTCGTGTGTGTTCGTGTGTGTTCGTGTTTGGGGTTGGGGTAACACATAAGTAACCAGTGATTGGTATGTCTGTTAATGTAGTGCAACTGAGAACGTGATGATTGGCTTACATAGAGTCCATTTCCATTGTTTTCCAGTCAGAGCAGTGCGGGTGCTCACACAAGCACACGCAGAGTCAGTGGCATACAAACGAACAGGAGTCAGAACGATGGCAAATCCAATACGTTTAAAGGTAGCATTTGCAAACTGGAAATATAAGCGCGGCTTATTCCTCATCAAGGTGAAAGACAAGAATGTTTATATATCGTACAACTTATGCCCGGGAAAAACAGTCTCTCTGCGTGGGTGACAAGTAATTCTAATCTAATGAAGTGCCTCACGTCGTCACATGCTGCCACAACATTAGTGGCTACGCAGGTGATAATGTGATCTCTGCTAACAAAGAATGAAACAAATCCACAACGTCAAAGCAAATAAAACTTCATTTTTCTCCACCGCAAACACGTATTACTCAGACAGAATTATAATAATATAAATAATATCATAATAAATAATATAAATAATATCTTGATATATAGTTGAGGACATGCTGCTGTTGTCTCTCACATTGTCCCACAACAACATTAAAATAGCTTAGATTAGTGTATAGTGTTTTAGATTTATTTCATAGTCATTTGACAAATTAGATTTGTTTTAAAGTACCACAATAGTTACTTTCCCTGGTAATCAGTTACTTTTATGATTATGTAACTCAGTTACTATTAGTTAGAACTAACTAGTAACTATAACTAATGACTTTTTTAAAGTCACATGTCGAACACTCGCAATTGGTGTTGCTTATAAGTGAAGTTTATGTATAAACAAATTTCGAGAGGATAACGTGCTTATGATTGCTAGCGGCTGGATCCGCATTATCCAATTCACTACGCTCCAATCAGATGACTCCTAAACTACTGTAAATACCCTGGGTTTCATTCCACTGCTATCTTCGTTTTGAAGAGTCCCCCCTTCCACCCCTACTCCTCTTTAGATGGGTGACACGGTGGCCCAGTGTGTAGCACTGTTGCCTCACAGCAAGAATGTCTCTTGTTCCAGGCTTTACTAAACCAGCAGACATTTCTGTGTGGAGTTTGCACTTCTCCCCGTGCTCACGTGGGTTTCCCCCGGGTTCCCCGGTTTCCTCCCACCGCCTAAAAACATGCAATAAAGTTAATTGAATAATCCAAATTGGCACCATAGATATGCTTCTAGTACGTATTTATCTTCAAGAGCAATCACTTACTGTTCATTGGTTACTACAGCAGGGGAGTTCTTCAGATATCATGAGCTCAGGGCTCTCTCCCGGGACAGCATGCCAAACAAGCTTTTATAATTAATCATCAGCTAAGTGTGAACTCTTGAAACAAACTTTAAAAAGGGTTGAGTGGTGACCAGTAAAATAACAGAACGTCAATTTTGGATTTTGCGGTTGTTTGTTCTGGTAAATATACAGTATGCTAGTTTACTGGTTCGGTTTTACTGTGTGAAAGGAGCTAGAAATGCAAATAAAACTTTTTAAACCCCAAAAATGGCATTAAAAGGATATTTGGATGCTTGTTTCAGGGGAAGGCTCAGCTTGTGGCTATTTCTAAAAGAGAACGTGTTGGAGAAATAACCCCAAAATAAAACAGCGATGAGTCTGTCTGTGAAGCATCATTCACATCAAATTAATGAAGCACCACAGATGGTGCTAATGAGTGTTCTTCTGCCCCCCAGTCTGACACACATATACATACACACGCACACAAACACACAGATTCGTTTTTGTGTATTGTGGGGACATCACAGTGTTATGGTTCTTATATTGTACAAACTTTATTTTCTATCGCCCTAAACCAACGGTAAAAAAAAAAAATAAATAAATATATATATATATATATATTGAATAAACTAAATTGGCTGTAGTGTATGTGTGTGAATGAGTAAGTCTATGGATGTTTCCCAGTACTGGCTTGCAGCTGGAAGGGCATCCGCTGCGTAAAACATTGCTGGATATGTTGGCGGTTCATTTCGCTGTAGTGACCCGTGGTAAATGAAGGGACTAAGTAGAAGGAAAATTAATTAATGAATGTTTTATAAACCTTATAAAAAAAGGCACATGGGACAATGTCCTCACAAGTAACCTTCTCCTCTTAATACCTGTGTCTTACTCAAGTCATTATACAAATTTGTTTCCTGATATGTCACATATATGCGCTCACACACACGCTAAATTCCACATATTACTTCATATATATATATATATATATATATATATATATATATATATATATATAGATTGAATGATTTTTATGAAGGTGTGATATTTGTATGATATTTAATTTGAGATATGTCTTGGAGAATGTCGAGTCTTTTAAACACAGGCAGACATCCTCACAAGTTATTTTGAGAAGGAATATTCAATATTTTATCCTCACAATTATAGCAAAGCCTACAGACACACAGAAACACACTCACGTGTCCTATAAACTTAACCTCAAACGCCTCTAAGCTCAACACTTCAGTTCGGGGTTTTGTTCTTGGCAGGAAGCCATTTAGAATTAGCCACGTTTAATAGTAATAGACTGAATGCTGAAAGTATTGACATCTAAAAAGCTATAATTGATCTTTCTGTGCCTCCTGTAAACACCACATGGATCACAGTGTCACGTTGACAAATTGCTTTTTATGAAGTACTGCTGCCTGCTATTATAAATTCGTCTGGTCTGTTATATGAATATTCAAACTCCAAATAAATGAATGAACAAATAATACTTGACTCGTCCCAGCAGGGCCGGAGTGGGACTCCTTTTCAGCCCTGGAGTTTCAAGCCTGACCGGCCCACCTCAGTTCACGACTGACTATATTGAAATAAGGTCATTTCCAAATCAGTTTCTAATGACACTATCACGTCTTTTTTTTGAGAAAACAGCTGCTTTAGAACTTCAAATGTTCAACAACCCTAACAGTATTATATGTTTTAACAATAAAAATGAAAAAAAAATTACTCAGACGAGGATCATACCCGAGTAGGTGCCGTCAAAACCTAACGTGCAAACCACTCGGCCACAACAGTTGCATGATAAATAACCTGCAGGGTGCATCTTGGTCATGAGGCTGCGAAAAAATAGATAAAAAGAGCAGAGCTGCGGTAAAATATTGAATAAGAAGACTGTGGTCAAGTAAATAAATACAGTAATTTAAAAAGTGTGACTGCTGAGAGCAACAGATTCTGGAGCTAGGGACACCGGCCCTCGCGGCCAAAAAAACGGGCTGGCCCACCAGGAATTCTCCCGGTCCTCCCGATTAGCCAATCCGGGCCTGCGTCCCAGACTTGTGGGTACTGTAGCGAAATTAGCTCAGTTTATGAATATTAATGATCAATAATAATGAGTTATTCATTCATTTTCTTCTCAGCTTAATCCCTTTATTAATCCGGGGTCGCCACAGCGGAATGAACCGCCAACTTAGACTTTACAGACCTGAAACTTGCCTTTAGTACTTATTCATTGTTGCTCTTAGTTGTGTAAATTGCTTCCTTGTCCTCATTTGTAAGTCGCTTTGGATAAAAGCGTCTGCTAAATGACTAAATGTAAATGTAAACTTATCCAGCACGTTTTTACGCAGCGGATGTCCTTCCAGCCACAACCCATCTCTGGGAAACATCCACACAAACACACACACACACTACGGACAATTTAGCCTACCCAATTCACCTGTACCGCATGTCTTTGGACTGTGGGGGAATCCAGAGCACCCGGAGGAAATCGACGCGAACACCACAGAGAAACACCAACTAAGCCGAGGTTCTAACCAGCGACCTTCTTGCTGTGAGGCGACTGCACTACCTACTGCGCCACTGCATTGCCATAAAGAGTTATTATTAATTATTAATATTCTAAATTAACTTAAAGGTAATAGTTAAATTAACTTATAGTTAATTTAGCCAATTAAATATAACAATGACTTTGCCAGCTCTTCCCAGCGGACTATTTATTTATTTAGAAAGGTCTAATATATAACAAACAAATGTACAAAACATATCTCTCTTTCTGCCGAGACCTTTTTTGCGCCGATTCTAGGGAGAAAATGGGTTTTAACTATGGGTCAAGTCACACCCATTTTCTACTGACTGACCAATGGTTTCATGGTTAAGTTTTGAGCGGGAGATTTTCCTTGTCTCTGGACCGCTGATATGCATAATGTGGGTCCTCCCGAAACATACGAAGAGACATTAACTCAGAGCATTAAAGAGTGTAAGCCGAATAAATTCTGATCATGTCTCCTAGATCATGAGCTGTAGGATTATGTATGTAACAGAATGATACCAGACATGACACGTTTAGAACTACATAATTCAGGCATTTTTAGTTTGTCTTATGTCTTGAAAAGGGCATACACAGGTATAAATATATATTTTAAAAGAGAAAGTCAGGGAGAAAATACAAAAGTTTACAAACACATAACATTTACTTTGGGTTGGATTTTGAGATTTCTGAGTCTGTTTTGAAGGTGTGTGTGTCTACGTGTGGGTTTGTGTGGGTTAGGATGGAGGGGGTGTTCTTTGGAATGTCTTTAAGGATGCGACGTATCTGGCTCTGGCCAACATCTTGATAGGTGGGGTGTCACAGAGTGACAGACTTGCTGGCACCAAGGGTCATAAACTCACGCAAAAAGGAACCCAGACCACATTTGGGGTTCAATATAGAATTTTACCTCCGGACTGTATGTTACAGTACATTTCAAGCATTTTCCATTAATTTTTCTTAAACTGGAATGATCTAGCCTACATCATCTGTATAATTTACAGTAAACTGAATACATTATTATTGTACAATAATAGTTAAATGGGCATGCCATGGTGCTTCAGTGGTTAGCACTGTCGCCTCACAGAAAGAAGGTCGCTGGGTTGAGTCCCAGCTGGGCCAGTTGGCACTTCTGTGTTGGAGTTTGCATGTTCTACGTCAGGGTTTTTCAAAGTCTAAGACAGTGGGCCTCCCTTTTGACACAACTTATCCATTGGCGCCCCCCTCCTCCCAAACACGCACGCACGCACGCACGCACGCACACACACACACACACATATATATATATATATATATATATATATATATATATATATATATATATATATATATATATATACACAGCATATATATATAAAGACACAGACAGATGTCAGACTCTTAACTCACTTTTATCATCATTTGCATGAAAGTGCAATTATTTACAGAGTAATAACAAGTATTTTAATATGACGTTTTTAAAACTCGGATGATGGTTCAATATGAATAGAACAGATCCAAGAACTGTCCATCCCAGTCAAAACAGTGGAAGTTTAGCGGGTCTCATGCTGTCATTAGCCAAAATATCTTGACAAACCACACATAAAGGTCGTGGTTCATCCGCTGGTCCTGTCCACGTAAATCCTAAACTCAAATACTGATCATCATATCGTCGTCTTTTGGGTTTAAGCCCTGAACTTGAAGGCTTTGAATCGGGGGGTCTCAGAAACCGATCCATTGTATTAGCAGGCATATACCTGTATTGGCGGGCTTGCCAAACAGAAGCGAATTCACAGCTATGGCCTTCTGGGTAAAAAGGTTTTCTTATTTTAGACGGATTATTTTTTTTAGCTTTGTTTAATTGAAATGTTTAAATATAATAAAAATACATATAATAATTAAACTTAATAATTATATTTTTATTATATAATATTTTTCCGCGCCTCCCCTGACATGCTCTGGCACCCCCCAGGGGAGGCGCGCCTCACACTTTGAAAACCCCTGTTCTACGTTAATAAAAAACAAATAATGGGTATTTAAATAAATAATATAAGTAATTCTCGTAGTCATGTCATTGGCCCATGAACATTTCCTGCTTGTTGTCAAACTATTTGATAACTGTAGCAAGAGGCAACTCAATTATAACTTGATGTTAAAACAGCTTCCATACCATTATTTATCAATTTTTTGGATCTTTTGGATTCTCGGAAGCTATAGAAATTAAAAATGAAAAACAGGAAATACATTGGGACCATTGCTTTTGTTTAACTCCCTCAATGTTCTATACTAATTGAGAAGACTCCAGATCCAGATCTATTTTTACATTACTGTACTTGAGTTTAGGGTTGGCGTCAGGGTAGACATTAATAAAATACCACTAATGGGGATTTAATAAATGATGTAAATAATTCTCGTTAACTACCGGCCGTATAGTTAATTAACCGTGTGGATTCTACTGGTAATGTATCCTGAACATTTTGTTTCAAATTAATGAGGGAAGTAGAAACGACTTGCCTTGATGCCTTCCAGTTTCCCGCCATGGGAAGTGACATCACTTTGAAACTTGTTCTATCAGGGTTGTTGCTAGAGCAGATACGTTTGCGGCCGGAAGTTAACGAGAAATATTTCTATTATTTATTAAATTTCTCATTTGTTGTATTTTATTAACGTCTACCCCCACCCCAACCCTAAACCCAACCGTCACAGTAATGTATAAACAGTTGTTGTACCGAGTATTAGTTATGTTATCTATTAAATTACCCAATAAAATGTATTTTTTAACGCCTACCCCCAACCCTAAACCCAACCATCACAGTACTGTAAAAATATTAATTATTGTTAAACAGTGTCATTAAAAATGCTGCTTTATTAATGTGCATATCGCACTTCCAGCCGGCCGCATATCCGATCTAGACTTTACCTTCTATCAGTGCTTTCAAAATTGTTATGCCTTTTTATAACCAGCATAAAGAGTCATCCAGAATGCTATGACCGAGTGTACAAAATGTAATTACTGAAATTACAGAAAACAGATTTTTTTATGCAAAAGTTTATTGAACTCAGCGTAAACATCAAAAGATTTAAGTGGCTTGAACATAAAACAATTAAGTTTTCTCAAAAACCCTCTAGAATTTGTGTTGTTTCAACACGATCTTATGGCAATTCATAACTTTTTCATTTACTGGCTAATTCGTATATTCGTACGATCTAATTCGTACAATTTAGTACGATTTGCTCATCCCCCAATGACGGTTGGGTTTAGGGGTGGGGTTAGGTGCCACCTACTTTTTAAAATTGTAAAATTTCGTACGACTGAACCACTAAACTGGCAAAACGTAAAATACTTACATTTTCTCGTGAGATCAGGCTGATTGTTTTAGCTTATTTTATACAAGTAGTAGTTTGAACAAACAGCTAATTTTTTGAGCATATGATTCAGGAGTCAAAGACAGTCAAAAATAACTAGCTTTGAGAGTCTTAACGATAATATTTGTTTTGTCTTGAAATATATTTGTAGAGTTCAGATGCAAAAACCTCTAAATGTCATCTGAAATTTTCTTCTGTTGAGCATTTTATCCGACTTCTGTGTGTAGGTTCAGTAATATCAATTTAATTGCATAGAAGCCCTTTTGTCATCTTTAAATGAAATAACTCGACATAATCAAAGGAGGCTGAGAAAAAAAATTTTTAATTGAAATTTCAGACGATATATATATATATATATATATATATATATATATATATATATATATATATATATATATATATATATATATATGTGTGTGTGTGTGTGTGTGTGTATATGCCGTCTGAAATTTAAAAAAAATATATATAGGATTATCTTGGAAACAAAAAACACTAGAATCACCCACATAACTGAAAACTAATAAATCTAAACCAAAATAAACAGGCCAGCTCATGTTTTCACTACACATCACAACCGAGATCTCAGAAACCACTCGTTGATGGTGAAATACGGTAGTGTTTATGTTTGTATCTGGCCGTGATTTGAGTGCCATTAAAGGTCTGTCGGTGAAAAGATTCGCCGCGTTTCCACCATTACCTCAACCCAGCGCGCGCCTCCCACTTACCGTATACCGCA
The DNA here is from genome assembly GCF_052040795.2 of Danio rerio. NCBI lineage: Eukaryota > Metazoa > Chordata > Actinopteri > Cypriniformes > Danionidae > Danio > Danio rerio. The sequence goes on along the minus strand of NC_141030.1, from coordinate 38,449,718 downwards.
CTGGCTCCGGCGCGCGTCACTGAAACGCAAGCGGAACGGCAGCCAATGAGAGGCCGTCGGCTCACGCTCTGTTCTCCTCCCGGTGCTCCGCTTCTCCATTCACCGGAATCCGCGCTCCGCGAGTGCTGCTGCTTCTGCCATCTGGAATAGCACTGTGTTTCAACATGCTGCAATACGAAGGTAGGAGAGGCGGATTCTGGGCTTTTGGCGAATATGTTGGAAGCTGGCGTTTTCTTTTAATGACCGAGCGTGGATGATTATGTTGTTCTGGATTGGACTTTAGATCTGAAGTGTATTCTGCATCAATCGCTGGATTATTAATATATAATTTAGTTTGACTAAATGGGGAGATTGAGGAGTGTTGGAACACATCTGTTTAAACACATTTAAATGTGTTTGTTTGTTTGTCAAACTTTAATATTCCCAAATTTGTCTGCTAATAATCTGAATAGTTTAGAAATCAGCCATTAACCATAATGACTCATATTAGGTTTCACCAATGATTGAAAACAAGGACATTTTTATTGAAATTAAATTAGTTATGCATGGCATGCATGTTAGCCCTAATGCATGAAATTAATGTTGTAGTCAAATTCAGATTAGGTCATATATCATTTTAACAGCAGGGTGTTTATGTGTATGTAAGCATTAACACACTTGTATGTTTGAGGAAAATATACCTTTGGTTGTATTCTTTAAGCTATTGATGGAATTTCTTCCTAATTTGAAAATAAAATGCAATTTACAGTTTTTTTTCTTGCCTAACATAAAAAAGCCATATTTTCATCCATGTTTATATTCAGACAACACCAACATTTTCTTTTGTTTTCCTCAGAACTATACAGTAGTCACTTGAAGTGGATCAAAACCTTTCATTAAAACACCCATTCTTGTCTTTGGACAATTTTTAAAACTTTTAAAAACCACTTCAGATGTTGACTACTGTATACATAATATAATATAATATAATATAATATAATATAATATAATATAATATAATATAATATAATATAAATATAATATAATATATCGTTATATAACACAAAATATTGTAATATAATATAATATAATATAGAATAATATAATGTAATATAATATATTGTATAAAACAATATAATATATAGTAATATAATATACAGTAATATAATAATATAATACACTGTAGTTGTGAGTTTGAATAGATGACTGAATAATTTAAGGTGTTACAACTCATCCTGTTTCTTTCCACTCTGGAAGCTGGTGTTTATTAATATTATATTAACATTTTAACAGTAGCATCTGACACATTTTGCTTGGTTTATAGTTGGCATGTTTAATATTTAATTATTCTTATTCATTTAAAATATTCATAGTCATAAAAACACTTTGGTTCAGTGTTGTTCTAGCTTCACTACAAGTGTTGACCTTTTTTATCCATTCGTTCTCGTATAACAATATTTTTTAGATCAGAGTGACTTTTATCAGACAGGTTTCCTCAGCACTATTTCCCTCTTTCTTCATTGGCCGGTCAAACAGAAACTCCGCCCCAAGTTTGTGCATTTTCCTGATTTTTCCATTTAAAAACAAAAACTTAATATATTGTCCTTTTAAAATCACAGTTATTTTCTATTCTGCTAGCATATGAGAGAGTGTTAAACTGGGGAGAGATTATAATTCCTAATCTGCCTCAGCACAGTGGACTATGAATATGAATCAGCTCGGTGTTGACTGAGAGTTTGGATGCTCTCCTCGGTTTAGTAGTGCAGTCGTACCATGACTGATGGGCCTTGGAAGATGTGAGTGTGTAGAAATGGCAGAATTTGTGCCACTGGATGTGTGTGTGGCGCTCTATCCGAAGAAGAGGATTTGTTTAGGGATGCGAGTGTGGGAAGCAGGAGCAGCTGTGTGGGCGATTTCTTCTCTTCTTACTCACAGACCGGCTTTTGAAAGGCTCACTCTTTGAATAGAAGAGCACTGGCAGCCTCCTGAGGGCTCTTGGAATATTTGCTGAGCTTCATTCACAAACTTTGCACACTTTTTTTTTTGTGAACTCAAGTAGGGCTGGGTGATATATGACAAAAATCGCATATCACGATATAAGTAATCTATATCCCGATAACTATATATATATATATATATATATATATATATATATATATATATATATATATATATATATATATATATATATATATATCTCATGATATAGTAACATTCCTGTAAATTAAATCAATTAAATAAACTAAAGCATATACTCAGAAAAATTCTCATTTGATCTTATTTCTCGCTTTATTTAGGACAATCGTTTGATTAAAAATGCAGATTTATATGATAATGGCTGCACAATATATCAAAACATCTCATATCAATTTAACAATGTATGCAAATCTTGAAATAAGATCATTTCTGTACATTTATTCAATTAAAATATATAGACCACATGTTAAAGATGGAATAAACTAAAGCATATATTTAGAAAAAGTCTCATTTGATCTTATTTTTCACTTTATTTAGAGCTTATTTAGGACAAATGTTTGATTAAATATGCAGGTCTATACAATAATTAATAAAATACGGCTGCACAGTAAATCGAAACATGTCATATCCCTTTAACAATATGTAAATCATGATATAAGACCATTTCTATACATTTAATCAATATATATATATATATATATATATATATATATATATATATATATATATATATATATATATATAGACCACATGTTAAAGATGGAATAAACTAAAACATATAGTCAGAAAAAGTCTCCATTGATCATATTTCTCACTTTATTTAGGACAAACGTTTGATTAAATGTATAACTATACAATAATTATTAAAATAAGGCTGCACAGTTTATCAAATCATTTATTTTAAATTGTTGTCACGATAATAGTGTGCAATTAATGAAATCAATTTTATGTGCCAAACATTTGTGTGCTGCATGCATAGGTTAATCCGAATCTGACCAATCAGATGGGGCCTTTACCATCTTAATTCCCACTTCTCCAGTAAGTAGCTGAAAATAAGGACCAATGCTGGGAGACAAGAGAGGAAAATGGCAGCAGGCAATAAGAATCAAAACATCTGCCCAGGTTTTCAGTCATTCAAGGTGTTTTAAAGTCAAAACGTTTGCACCTTGACATAGTTTTTAGCTTTAATTAGCTCAGAAAAATAGGATTTAGTTAGTTTAGTATGAACATTACATAAAAAATTGGTGTTGTTTTGAAATTGCTAAAAGGTAGCAGTTTGCAAGTTGGATACTGTTACAAATATCGTTATCGCAACACTCAACAACGACATTGCACATTTTTCCTTTATTGCGCAGCCCTGATATAAAACATTTTTAAAAACTACATGATCCAACATAAAAATAAAAATGACAGAAAATATCAAATACATACATTGTACTTTCAAGATCACAACTGTCTTAATTTCTCACAATGCTGTTCTTTATGTGATGTGTAATATTGTGCTCATATACATGATAAAAAAGTATTACTGTTAACAATCATTCACATCATGGTGTCACATCTATCTATCTGTCTGTCTGTCTATCTATCTATCTATCTATCTATCTGTCTGTCTGTCTGTCTATCTGTCTGTCTGTCTGTCTGTCTGTCTGTCTGTCTACAGTATCCATCCATCCATCATCATAATGCACAGCCCTAAACTCAAGCATTTTCTCTGTCTTCTTCTGTAGTGAATGGGACCCCAGCGAGTCAGCTGTCCACACCCCATTCTCCAAAGTCACCTAGTCCATCTCCAGCCAGCCCGGGGAGCTTAAAGAAACGCAGGGTAAGACGAGATTTTCTCTTTTCTTTTCTTCTTGCACCTGCTGTTTTTCTGTTGCATTTGAAATCACCTATTCCAGTTTGGTTTTGTCTTCTTTTACATATGGTGTGATTCTCCGCTTAGATAGCACATCCCTTTGCCCTCCGCCACTATCTCAGACTCTATATTTAACGCGCTCCTTCTATGTTCTCAGGAAATGGACAAGGCCATCATTGACAGCTCAGCTTAAACTCCCCCACTTGGCTAAGATCCACAGTCAGTGCTTAGTCTGGGACGCCACTTTTGGAGACTTTTATGTGCTCTTTCGATTTCATCATCAGAGTCCAATAGAGTTGTATATGGAGAATGAATTCTGCTTGTAGTAGAAGAATGATCAAGACGTACTATTGAGGTTGGGTCCAAAATTCACTTTCGCTGTCAATCTGCTAGTGGTGAAAATTTGAGAAAGTTGGCAATTAATGTTTCTTACCCGTCATAAAATTATTTTTACACTTTTAGTTTTTAGAAAAAATATTGATTTTTGTGCATTTATATCCGTGCAGGTTTTTAGTGTTGTGGCAATATAAATTCTGTGGCATCCAAAAAAAAAAAAAAGACTTGAAAGGGATAGTTTGGTCAAGATGTTTGACTTTCTTTGTTCTTCATATTTGAAAGAATGTTGAAAAGAGTTTGCCATTGTTGAATTAATTTTTTAATACTATGGATATCAATGGGTAATAAAAACAGAAACTCTTTAACCACTTGTGGGTGAGAAAATAATTTTTAAAAAAATAAACTATCCTTTTAAGCAAGGAATATTCTCGTTTATTTCTGAAGTAAAACCCAATATTGTTGACTGAAGTGAAGTCATTTGAAGACGAGCACTTTTTTTCTTTATATACTGTAATTGTAAAGTCAAATCATGTATATCAGTTAGGATATGTTTCAAATAATACATTAT